>NW_026511691.1:0-1218 GCF_027579735.1 Bombina bombina
TTTCTGAACTTGCACTGAACATCAGCTATATTGGTTTGTACAGTTTTCTTCTGTTAACTCTTGCTTGTACCTGTCTCCCAGTATAAACTATTTTAGACTTTACTTGCTATTTGTCTGCGTAACTTTCTCCTAATAAAAACTGTTGTATTTACTGTATTTGAGTCTCCAGTCTATTGCTATGCAATCTGCCCGCTTCTTGCTATCCCTGCTATTGGACTCTATCATTTAAAGAGGCCAGAATCGTGACAGCTGGTGCATTGGCCTGCACTGCATTTGTGTGTATGCTGCTAAAAAAATAGTAATAACTTTTACAAGAAGCATTTTGCCAATAGGAGTATAGTATATTGCAAAATGCTCTATTTAAATTTGGAATGTACCCATTTGCATTTCAATGTTGACCTTTCTAAATTACTTAAAGGGACACTGAACCTAATTTTTTTTTCTTTGTGATTAGATAGAGCATGCAATTTTAAGCAACTTTCTATTTAATCCTATTATCAATTTTTCTTCGTTCTCTTGCTATCTTTATTTGAAAAAGAAGGCATCTAAACATGTTTTGGGGTTCAAAACTCTGGACAGCAGTTTTTGATTGGTGGATGAATGTATCCACCGATCAGCAAGGACAACCTAGGTTGTTCACCAAAAATGGGCCGGCATCTAAACTTTCATTCTTGCATTTCAAATAAAGATACCAAGAGAATGAAGAAAAATTGATAATAGGAGTAAAATAGAAAGTTGCTTAAAATGTCATGCTCTATCTGTATCACGAAAAAAAATTTTTGGGTTCAGTGTCCCTTTAAGTAATTTAGAAAGGTCAACATTGAAATGCAAATGGGTACATTCCAAATTTAAATAGAGGCATTTTGCAATATACTATACTCCTATTGGCAAAAATGCTTCTTGTAAAAGTTATTACTATTTTTTTAGCAGCATACACACAAATGCAGTGCAGGCCAATGCACCAGCTGTCACGATTCTGGCCTCTTTAACATGATAGAGTCCAATAGCAGGATAGCAAGAAGCGGGGCAGATTGCATAGCAATAGACTGGAGACTCAAATACAGTAAATACAACAGTCCTGTTTATTAGGAGAAAGTTACGCAGACAAATAGCAAGTAAAGTCCTAAAAATAGTTTATACTGGGAGACAGGTACAAGCAAGAGTTAACAGAAGAAAACGTACAAACCAATATAGCTGATGTTCAGTGCAAGTTCAGAA
>NW_026511692.1:0-86831 GCF_027579735.1 Bombina bombina
TATAATACACCACTCTCCTCTTACTAGTCCATCTTTGTTGAGAGTTGCAAGAGAATGACTGGATATGGCAGTGAGGGGAGGAGCTATATAGCAGCTCTGCTGTGGGTGATCCTCTTGCAACTTCCTGTTGGGAAGGAGAATATCCCACAAGTAATGGATGATCCGTGGACTGGATACACTTAACTAAAGTAGGTGTCTAGAAGTGTCAAACAGTCAGTTTCTGCTTTCTTTTGCTCTGGCATGCAGTTGCTTTATTATAGAGTCCACAACTTAATTCCTTACTGTTGGGAAATACAACACCTGGCCACCAGGAGGAGGCAAAGAAACCCCAGCCAAAGGCTTACATATCCCACCCATTTCCCCTATCCTCCCAGTCATTCGGCCAAGGGAACAAGGAAAAGTAGGAGAAACATCAGGGTAATAAAGGTGACAGAAAAAAAATATAAAAAGGGAGCCGTCCAAACAAAAATATCTTACGGGCGGGGTCGTGGACTCTCCCTGCCAGGAAAGAAAGGAATTTATCTGGTAAGCATAAATTTTGTTTTCTTTCCATAAGGCTTACTGTTGGGAAAACCATACCCAAGCTCAAGAGGACACTGAAGGAATAACGGGAGGGAACAAAAAGGAGGCGAACACTAATCTGAGGGCACCACAGCCTGCAAAAACCTCTCCACTGAAGGCTTGCTTCAACCGAAGCAAACACATCAAACTTGTAAAATTTAGAAAAAGTATGTGAGGGCAAGGTAGCCACCTTACAAATCTGATCCATAGAAGCTTAGTTCTTAAAGGCCCAGGAAGAAGCTACTGCTCTAGTGCAATGAGCCGTAATCCTCTCAGGAGGCTGTTGACCCGCTGTCTCATAAGCTATGTGGATGACACTCCTCAACCAGAAAGACAGGGAAGACGTAGTGGCCTTCTGACCCTTACGTTTATCTACATAGATGACAAACAAAGATTAAGATTGTCTGAATTTGTAAGATAAAAATTCAAGGCATGAACCACATCTAAATTGTGGAGCAAACATTCCTTTGCAGAGGAAGAATTGGGATACAAGGAAGTAACAACAATCTCCTGATTAATGTTACGATCTGACACCACCGTAGAAAGGAAACCTAACCTAATTGAAAGGCAGAAATCGGATCTGCGAACCAGGTCCAGTGGGGCCAGGATGGAGCAATTAGAATCCCTGATGCTTGCTCCTGTTTGATCCGAGCCACCACACGGGGGATAAGAGGTAATGGAGGAAATAGATATATTTGTCTGAACTTCCAGGGAACCGATAGAGCATCTATTAGTTCTGCCTGAGGATCCCTCGATCTCGACCCATTCCTGGGTAGTTTGGCATTTAGACGGGAGGCCATGAGGTCTATCTACGGCATCCCCCATCTGGAGCATATCTCTTTAAATACCTCGGGGTGGAGAGACCATTCCCCCGGGTGAAAAAATTGCCTGCTGAGGAAGTCTGCTTCCCAGTTGTCCACACCCGGAATTTGGATCGCTGACAGCATACAGTTGTGGATTTGCTAAGGAACTCCTCGTTCATCCCTGATGGATGATGTAGGCTACCGAAGTTATATTGTCCGATTGGAATCTGATAAACTGGGATGAACCCAGAAGGGGCCAAGCCTTCAGAGCATTGAAGATTGCCCAAAGTTCCAAAACACTGATCAGTAATGTGGACTCCTCGAGTCCACAGACCCTGTGCCTTCCGGGCACCCCAAACTGTTCCCCAGCCAGATAGAATTGCGTCTGTAGTCACAATCTCCCAGGATAGTCTCAAAAAGCATATGCCTTAAAAATAGGTGATCTTAACAGACACCAAGAAAGCGAATCTCTCGACAGGCTGTCCAGTATTATCTTTTTGGACAGGTCTGAATGGGCGCCATTCCATTGTCTCAGCATGCATAGTTGTAAGGGTCTGAGATGGAATCTTGCAAAAGGAATGATGTCCATACAGGACACCATGAGGGCAATCACCTCCATACACTGGGCCACCAAAGGACTTAGGGAGACATTGTTAGCTTGAAATGTCTCTAAACGTTGTAACATTTGGGGTTTAGAGGTCTCAAATGAGATTAGGCCCACACATTGAGGGGGCCCATTTGGTCCAATCAGTAGCGACATTGCTACAAGGGGTAATGGTGAGGCTTTGGCACCATCTGCAACATGCTTGGCCTCTCTGTGTGCGCTCCCTTCAAAACAGGGCTCACAGTGTATGCAAAGCATATTGTTTGCCTTTACAAATATGGTGGCAGGATTTCCAAGATGGCCACCACAGTGTTCTTGAACAGACAAATCATATTCTCTGGTGAGGGGGGGAATGACAACTCACAATCACATAAAAACAGAATTTATGTTTACCTGATAAATTACTTTCTCCAACGGTGTGTCCGGTCCACGGCGTCATCCTTACTTGTGGGATATTCTCTTCCCCAACAGGAAATGGCAAAGAGCCCCAGCAAAGCTGGTCACATGATCCTCCCTAGGCTCCGCCTACCCCAGTCATTCGACCGACGTTAAGGAGGAATATTTGCATAGGAGAAACCATATGATTACCGTGGTGACTGTAGTTAAAGAAAATAAAATTATCAGACCTGATTAAAAAAACCAGGGCGGGCCGTGGACCGGACACACCGTTGGAGGAAAGTAATTTATCAGGTAAACATAAATTCTGTTTTCTCCAACATAGGTGTGTCCGGTCCACGGCGTCATCCTTACTTGTGGGAACCAATACCAAAGCTTTAGGACACGGATGAAGGGAGGGAGCAAATCAGGTCACCTAAATGGAAGGCACCACGGCTTGCAAAACCTTTCTCCCAAAAATAGCCTCAGAAGAAGCAAAAGTATCAAATTTGTAAAATTTAGAAAAAGTGTGCAGTGAAGACCAAGTCGCTGCCTTACATATCTGATCAACAGAAGCCTCGTTCTTGAAGGCCCCATGTGGAAGCCACAGCCCTAGTGGAGTGAGCTGTGATTCTTTCAGGAGGCTGCCGTAGGCAGTCTCATAAGCCAATCGGATAATGCTTTTAATCCAGAAGGAGAGAGAGGTAGAAGTTGCTTTTTGACCTCTCCGTTTACCAGAATAAACAACAAACAAAGACAAAGTTTGTCTGAAATCCTTAGTAGCTGCTAAGTAAAATTTGAGAGCACGAACTACATCCAAGTTGTGCAACAAACGTTCCTTCTTTGAAACTGGATTAGGACACAAAGAAGGCACAACAATCTCCTGGTTAATGTTTTTGTTAGAAACAACTTTTGGAAGAAAACCAGGTTTAGTACGCAAAAACCACCTTATCTGCATGGAACACCAGATAAGGAGAAGAACACTGCAGAGCAGATAATTCTGAAACTCTTCTAGCAGAAGAAATTGCAACCAAAAACAAAACTTTCCAAGATAATAACTTAATATCAACGGAATGTAAGGGTTCAAACGGAACCCCCTGAAGAACTGAAAGAACTAGGTTGAGACTCCAAGGAGGAGTCAAAATTTTGTAAACAGGCTTGATTCTAACCAGAGCCTGAACAAAGGCTAGAACATCTGGCACAGCTGCCAGCTTTTTGTGAAGTAACACAGACAAGGCAGAAATCTGTCCCATCAAGGAACTTGCAGATAATCCTTTTTCCAATCCTTCTCGAAGGAAGGATAGACTCTTAGGAATCTTAACCTTGTCCCAAGGGAATCCTGCAGATTCACACCAACAGATATACCAAATTATGTGGTAATTTTTCTGGTTACAGGCTTTCAGGCCTGAACAAGAGTATTAATAACAGAATCTGAGAACCCTCGCTTTGATAAGATCAAGCGTTCAATCTCCAAGCAGTCAGCTGGAGTGGGTCGAACGGACCTAGAACAAGAAGGTCTCGTCTCAAAGGTAGCTTCCATGGTGGAGCCGATGACATATTCACCAGATCTGCATACCAAGTCCTGCGTGGCCACGCAGGAGCTATCAAAATCACCGACGCCCTCTCCTGATTGATCCTGGCTACCAGCCTGGGGATGAGAGGAAACGGCGGGAACACATAAGCTAGTTTGAAGGTCCAAGGTGCTACTAGTGCATCCACTAGAGCCGCCTTGGGATCCCTGGATCTGTACCCGTAGTAAGGAACTCTGAAGTTCTGACGAGAGGCCATCAGATCCATGTCTGGAATGCCCCACGGTTGAGTGACTTGGGCAAAGATTTCCGGATGGAGTTCCCACTCCCCCGGATGCAATGTCTGACGACTCAGAAAATCCGCTTCCCAATTTTCCACTCCTGGGATGTGGATAGCAGACAGGTGGCAGGAGTGAGACTCCGCCCATAGAATGATTTTGGTCACTTCTTCCATCGCTAGGGAACTCCTTGTTCCCCCCTGATGGTTGATGTATGAACTTGGCCCTCGCTAGCTGAGGCCAAGCTTTGAGAGCATTGAATATCGCTCTCAGTTCCAGAATATTTATCGGTAGAAGAGATTCTACCCGAGACCAAAGACCCTGAGCTTTCAGGGATCCCCAGACCGCGCCCCAGCCCATCAGACTGGCGTCGGTCGTGACAATGACCCACTCTGGTCTGCGGAAGGTCATCCCTTGTGACAGGTTGTCCAGGGACAGCCACCAACGGAATGAGTCTCTGGTCCTCTGATTTACTTGTATCTTCGGAGACAAGTCTGAATAGTCCCCATTCCACTGACTGAGCATGAACAGTTGTAATGGTCTTAGATGAATGCGCACAAAAGGAACTATGTCCATTGCCGCTACCATCAAACCTATCACTTCCATGCACTGCGCTATGGAAGGAAGAGGAACGGAATGAAGTATCCGACAAGAGTCTAGAAGTTTTGTTTTTCTGGCTTCTGTCAGAAAAATCCTCATTTCTAAGGAGTCTATTATAGTTCCCAAGAAGGGAACCCTCGTTGACGGAGATAGAGAACTCTTTTCCACGTTCACTTTCCATCCGTGAGATCTGAGAAAGGCCAGGACAATGTCCGTGTGAGCCTTTACTTGAGGAAGGGACGACGCTCGAATCAGAATGTCGTCCAAGTAAGGTACTACAGCAATGCCCCTTGGTCTTAGCACCGCCAGAAGGGACCCTAGTACCTATGAGAAAATCCTAGGAGCAGTGGCTAATCCGAAAGAAAACGCCACGAACTGGAAATGCTTGTCCAGGAATGCAAACCTTAGGAACCGATGATGTTCCTTGTGGATAGGAATATGTAGATACGCATCCTTGAAATCCACCTTGGTCATGAATTGACCTTCCTGGATGGAAGGAAGAAGTGTTCGAATGGTTTCCATCTTGAACGATGGAACCTTGAGAAACTTGTTCAAGATCTTGAGATCTAAGATTGGTCTGAACGTTCCCTCTTTTTTGGGAACTATGAACAGATTGGAGTAGAACCCCATCCCTTGTTCTCCTAATGGAACAGGATGAATCACTCCCATTTTTAGCAGGTCTTCTACCCAATGTAAGAATGCTTGTCTTCTTATGTGGTCTGAAGACAACTGAGACCTGTGGAACCTCCCCCTTGGAGGAAGCCCCTTGAACTCCAGAGAATAACCTTGGGAGACTATTTCTAGCGCCCAAGGATCCAGAACATCTCTTGCCCCAGCCTGAGCGAAGAGAGAGAGTCTGCCCCCCACCAGATCCGGTCCCGGATCGGGGGCCCGCATTTCATGCTGTCTTGGTAGCAGTGGCAGGTTTCCTGGCCTGCTTTCCTTTGTTCCAGCCTTGCATAGGTCTCCAGGCTGGATTGGCTTGAGAAGTATTACCTTCCTGCTTAGAGGACGTAGCCCTTGGGGCTGATCCGTTTCTGCGAAAGGGACGAAACTTAGGTTTATTTTTGGTCTTGAAAAGACCTATCCTGAGGAAGGGCGTGGCCCTTGCCCCCAGTGATATCAGAGATAATCTCTTTCAAGTCAGGGCCAAAGAGTGTTTTCCCCTTGAAAGGAATGTCAAGCAATTTGTTCTTGGAAGACGCATCCGCTGCCCAAGATTTTAACCAAAGCGCTCTGCGCCACAATAGCAAACCC
Organism: Bombina bombina; assembly: GCF_027579735.1. Lineage (NCBI taxonomy): Eukaryota > Metazoa > Chordata > Amphibia > Anura > Bombinatoridae > Bombina > Bombina bombina. The sequence goes on from NW_026511692.1 coordinate 6,008, forward strand.
AGAATTTTTTCGCCGCTAACCTAGCCAATTGCAAGGTGGCGTCTAGGGTGAAAGAATTAGCCAATTTAAGAGCACGAATTCTGTCCATAATCTCCTCATAAGAAGAAGAATTACTAATAATCGCCTTTCCTAGCTCATCAAACTAGAAACACGCGGCTGCAGTGACAGGGACAATGCATGCAATTGGTTGTAGAAGGGAACCTTGCTGAACAAACATCTTTAGCAGACCTTCTAATTTTTTATCCATAGGATCTTGGAAAGCACAACTATCTTCTATGGGTATAGTGGCGCGCTTGTGTAGAGTAGAAACCGCCCCCTCGACCTTGGGGACTGTCTGCCATCAGTCCTTTCTGGGGTCGACTATAGGAAAACAATTTTATAAATATGGGGGGAGGTACTAAAGGTATACCGGGCCTGTCCCATTCTTTACTAACAATGTACGCCACCCGCTTGGATATAGGAAAAGCTTCGGGGGGCCCCGGGGCCTCTAAGAACTTTTCCATTTTACATAGTGGTTCTGGAATGACCAGATAATCACAATCATCCAAATTGGATAACACCTCCTTAAGCAGAGCGCGGAGATGTTCCAACTTAAATTTAAAAGTAATCACATCAGGTTCAGCTTGTTGAGAAATGTTTCCTGAATCTGAAATTTCTCCCTCAGACAAAACCTCCCTGGCCCCCTCAGACTGGTGTAGGGGCCCTTCAGAAACCATATCATCAGCGTTCTCATGCTCTACAGAATTTTCTAAAACAGAGCAGTCGCGCTTTCGCTGATAAGTGGGCATATTGGCTAAAATGTTTTTGATAGAATTATCCATTACAGCCGTTAAATGTTGCATAGTAAGGAGTATTGGCGCACTAGATGTACTAGGGGCCTCCTGTATGGGCAAGACTGGTGTAGACGAAGGAGGGGATGATGCAGTACCATGCTTACTCCCCTCACTTGAGGAATCATCTTGGGCATCATTTTTACTAAATTTTTTTATGACATAAAATACATATAGTTAAATGAGAAGGAACCTTGGTTTCCCCACAGTCAGAACACAATCTATCTGGTAGTTCAGACATGTTAAACAGGCATAAACTTGATAACAAAGCACAAAAAACGTTTTAAAATAAAACCGTTACTGTCACTTTAAATTTTAAACTAAACACACTTTATTACTGCAATTGCGAAAAAGTATGAAGGAATTGTTCAAAATTCACCAAAATTTCACCACAGTGTCTTAAAGCCTTAAAAGTATTGCACACCAAATTTGGAAGCTTTAACCCTTAAAATAACGGAACCGGAGCCGTTTTTATATTTAACCCCTTTACAGTCCCTGGAATCTGCTTTGCTGAGACCCAACCAAGCCCAAAGGGGAATACGATACCAAATGATGCCTTCAGAAAGACTTTTCTATGTATCAGAGCTCCACACACATGCAGCTGCATGCCATTGTTCTCAAAAACAAGTGCGCCATACCGGCGCGAAAATGAGGCTCTGACAATGATTAGGGAAAGTCCCTAAAGAATAAGGTGTCTAAAACAGTGCCTGCCGATATAATCTTATCAAAATACCCAGATTAAATGATTCCTCAAGGCTAAATATGTGTTAATAATGAATCGATTTAGCCCAGAAAAAGTCTACAGTCTTAATAAGCCCTTGTGAAGCCCTTATTTACTATCTTAATAAACATGGCTTACCGGATCCCATAGGGAAAATGACAGCTTCCAGCATTACATCGTCTTGTTAGAATGTGTCATACCTCAAGCAGTAAGAGACTGCACCCTGTTCCCCCAACTGAAGTTAATTGCTCTCAACAGTCCTGTGTGGAACAGCCATGGATTTTAGTTACGGTGCTAAAATCATTTTCCTCATACAAACAGAAATCTTCATCTCTTTTCTGTTTCTGAGTAAATAGTACATACCAGCACTATTTTAAAATAACAAACTCTTGATTGAATAATAAAAACTACAGTTAAACACTAAAAAACTCTAAGCCATCTCCGTGGAGATGTTGCCTGTACAACGGCAAAGAGAATGACTGGGGTAGGCGGAGCCTAGGAGGGATCATGTGACCAGCTTTGCTGGGCTCTTTGCCATTTCCTGTTGGGGAAGAGAATATCCCACAAGTAAGGATGACGCCGTGGACCGGACACACCTATGTTGGAGAAAGTAGCTTCTCTTCCACTTATGTGGCTGTCGTCTCTATGTTTGTTGATTTCATTCAAAAACAGGACACACACCTCAGCCTTAGCCTGGGGGCCTAGTGACAGTTTATAGTGACAGTCTAGTTAAGCCCTTGATGTCCATCATCTATATGCTATTTTATCTCAGAAATATGTTCCTACTGACAGAAAATTTTGCCAGCTGGATGGCATTATAAATGTTACTTGAGCAATGCAAAGCACACATGCATTAAACAACTTACCATAAATAGTTTAATAATATTTTGTGCAACAATCATTGAAAAACATTTAACATTGGCTAATTTTGGCTTAAATTTAAAGTCTGTCAGTAAAATCAACCGTTAAATAGGTTTTGGGGAGCAAAAGAAGACAGATGCGCCACATGGCCCAATATTGTTTGATCCAAATAAATATTGTTAGTGTGTAACAGATACACTCACATGTGTTGGAGCACCTCAGTTGGTGCTATGGGAGCAGCCTGGGATCTATAACAGTCACCCAGCAGACCGACCTCCTAGGATTGGTAAAGGATCTGTAGTGGAGAGATACAGAAGACCTGAAGGGTGCCTATATGGCCTAGTACTGTTTAGCCAAATGTGTATGTAGATAATGTATAATTTTTTCACTCACATTTGTTGTAGCATCTCCATTGATGCTAATAGAGCAGGCTGGGGTCAATTCAGTCACCCAACAGACTTAGTACAAGGCAATCAGGAAAATCCAAACCTCCAGACAATGTAGAAGGCCCAAAGGAGTTCACAAATATTCCAAATAAAGGCAGCAAGTGTTTAAGAGTAATAAAATTACTTTAATAAAATATTTAAAAACCACAAGCGACGCTCATCAGGCAGAATTAATTCTGGGGAGAACACTAAAACTAATCAGCACATTATTTCCGTTATTCTCTCCTTCACTGGTAAAAACTTTTTTCTATGGTTTTATCTTATTATTTCAGTTTACTTTGTTATCCAGATTGTTGATAATTGCATTGCTAAGTAATGGTTACAGTAAATTTCAATTTTAGCCCTCACTACTGTATAAATTTGTTTTATTTTGAATTACTTGTTTTTTAAGATCAATACATTTTTATGAAATGTCTGTATATTTCCTCCTGGAAAAAATAAATAAAATCTAAATTAGCATTAAAACGGAAGAAGCCTCTCTCTAAGATAAAGCCAAGATGGAAAAACCTTGCTCTACCGCAGGTCTGCCAAGATTAGACAATCACATAAGTGTAGGAACAGGAGCAGACATATTTGCCTTTAGGCTAAGATGGATTATTAATGAGCCATAATTATTAAATACATTAAATAAAAGGGTCTAACTTTATCCCCATTTCAATGTTATACTTTATTTATAGACAAAAGGCCGTCTGTTAAATCTGTAAATTTATCCTCAGAGAAGACGGATTATTCTGATTCCAAAGGAACTGACAGACTGAATGCAATGTCTGATAAAAACCCTTAAAAAATGAACAGTAAAGTCATAATTCAGATTCTTTTGGTGGTATGGAAAATACTCAGGTAACCTAGTCTAGTCTCTCAATCAACTAGTCTTTATTCACAGCTCCTGGCATCTGGAAACCCATGTATCCTCACCTGCATGGTTCAGATGGCATGGCTGGTGCTCATAAAAGGATTTGGACAACTTTTCAGCAATTATAAAAGAAATCGATAATTATCTTTCAGATATTTTAAAATGTTTCAGTTGACTACTTATTTCTGCTCTTAGTTCTCAATAGTATTTGTAATGTTTATATTAGGATAATCCAAATCACATAAATTGACTGGGTGCAGACAGGACACAAATCCAACAGACTTAGGTACAAGAGACTACAAGACAGTCCATGTCAGAGACAGGGTATAAACAGTATTACAAGGGAATAATATGCATAAGCAAGTAAGTAGATATTTATTCAGAAAGTCACAACATACTCCGCAGCACAGTGACAATAAACGTGTGATAACTGGGTGACAATTGCATGTGAATACAGTATGCATCACCATTCCAAAAAATCTTTTCCATACGAGAATAGAATTCCATAAACAATAAACTTGGCAACATGTGCAGCAGCAGAGAGTGACTTGTTGCACACATGCGCTGCACATCCTTTTAAAAATGAAGGCACATTGGCATCAAAAATGTGACTCAAGTGAAGGCTTAATGCTTATGTTTAGATATGAAGATCAAAAGTCATGGAGGGCTTCACTCCCCTTCCCCATTTGGCCATGAGTGTATGAGAACTACTGAAACAAAAGATGAGTGTACAGTGTTAACACTGTCTATATAATCATCTGTCACTAATGTACTTGACCCACAAGCACTTGAGCCGAAAATACAGAACCATCCACACCAGAAATGCTATAGTGGCTGACACATGCTGTATGGAGCGCTACCTGGTACAAAATACATTGTAGGGAACAGGTGCAGAGAGCTGAACAGCAAAAACACCATGCACCCTTTACTATGCCTTTGTATACTTAAATGCCATATGTACTGACCTTAAAGGGATGCTTAAAGGGACATGAAACCCAGATATTTTCTTTCATGATTCAGATAGAGCATACAATTTTAAACAACTTTTCAATGTACTCATTTTATCTAATTTGCTTAGTGGTCTTGGTATCCTTTGTTGAAAAGCCTACCTAAGTAGGCTCAGGAGCTAGCTGCTGATTGGGGGCTGCATATATATGACTCTTGCCATTGGCTTACAGATCTGTTAGGCTAGCTCCCAGTAGTGCATTGCTGCTCCTTCAATAAAAGGATGGCAAAAGAATGAAGCAAAATTGATAACAGAAGTAAATTGGAAATACATCATGAAGAAAAACTTTTGGGTTTCATGTCCCTTTAAAGGAAATACAAATTTCATGAAAGATCAGATGCGCTATGGATACAGTAGACAAAGGAAGAACATACCATGTGCTCACAGTACTGGTAGGAGAGAGAAAGGCCAAAATCTGCAGACATAGGGGTCGATTTATCAAGCTGCGGCGGACAGGGGCTCACATACGCGCCCCTGTCCACAGCAGCTTGCCTCTGACAGGCTGAATTCTGCTGCCAGAATTCAGTATTGCAAACGCTATTTTGCGCTCGCGTGCAATCCTGCCCCCTGCCCGCTCACAGCCAATCATGTGCGGGTAGGAGCTGTCAATCTCCCCAGTCGGACAAAACCGGGGAGATTGAAATTCGCCACCTCTTAGGGAAGCAGCGGTCTGATGACCGCTGCTTGTTAAATATGGACTGCAGGTTCTCTTGTGAGAACCTGCAGTTGTAGGCAGGCGAAGCCTCTGGCTAATATGCTGCCCTGGGTGCAGAGAGCTCTGCGTTATTATGAATACACAATACCCACCCTCCCAAAATGACATCAATTGTGCTTGGAAAAAGATGGCAATTTTCTTGTCACTGACCTAGATATGCAAAACCCTCCAAAGGCTTCTAATCGAAATCACAATTTTAAATGATTATGTCCAGATCTTTGTCTACTTACCTGTACATGTTAACCATATTATTTACCTCACTATCTAGTCTTAGACTAGTAAATAAAATGTAAACAAGGAATTAAAGATTTTTCTTTCAAATAGAAAATGCAATTTTAAACAACTTTGCATTTTAGTTCTGTTATCAAATTTACTTTATTCTTTTGGTATTCTATGTTAAAGGTGTAGCACTGCACTACTGGGAGCTAACTGAACACACTGAATGAGTCAATGAAAAAAGACACATATGTGCAGCCACCAATCAACAGCTAGCTCCCAATAGTGCATTACTGCTCCTGAGTTTACCTGTTTTTATTTTTGTTTGTTTGTTGTTTTTCTTTGGGGGGGTTAGCAAAGGCTACTAAGAGAACAAATAAAATAGATAATAAAAGTGAATTAGACATTTGTTTTCTTGACTTTCTATGCCTTTAAGCTTTTTCATATATTTAATACTGAGTGGACTGGTAACCGTTTTCCTATAACTTGTAAACTATAGTGATATTTCTCCAACCCTGTATTTGCATACGTGTTTGTATACATACATACAAATACATACATACATACAAATACATACATACATACAAATACATACACACACATACATACAAATACATGCATACATACAAATACATACATACACATACATACATACAAATACATACATACAAATACATACATACATACAAATACATACATACAAATACATACATACATGCAAATACATACACACATACATACAAATACATACATACATACATACAAATACATACATACATACAAATACATACATACAAATACATACATACATACAAATACATACATACATACAAATACATACATACATACAAATACATACATACATACAAATACCTACACACACATACATACAAATACATGCATACATACAAATACATACATACACATACATACATACAAATACATACATACAAATGCATACATACAAATACATACATACAAATACATACATACATACATACAAATACATACATACAAACATACAAATACATACATACAAATACATACAAATACATACATACATGCAAATACATACACACATACATACATACAAATACATACATACGTACAAATACATACCTACAAATACATACCTACAAATACATACATACAAATACATACATACAAATACATACATACATACAAATACATACATAAAAATACATACATACAAATACATACATACATACAAATACATACGTACAAATACATACATACAAATACATACATACAAATACATACATACATACATACAAATACATACATACATACAAATACATACATACATACAAATACATACATACAAATACATACACACACATACATACAAATACATGCATACATACAAATACATACATACATTATAAATACAAATACATGCATACATACAAATACATACATACAAATACATACATACAAATACATACATACAAATACATACATACATACAAATACATACATACATACAAATACATACATACATACATACATACAAATACATACATACATACAAATACATACATATATACAAATACATACATCCAAATACATCAAAATACATACATAAATTAGCCAGATATTTAAGTCTGCCAGTACAAATGCTGTAAAATTACTTTTAAATTCGATATTAATAGCTAATCTCTATTCCACAACTTCCCCATTGTTTGTTGAACCAAACTGTACAAATAATTAAAGGGATAGTCTAGTCAAAATTAAACTTTCATGATTCACATAGAGAACGCAATTTTAAGCAACTTTCTAATTGACTTCTACTATGTTTAGACACCAATCAGCAAGCGCTACCCAGCTGCTGAACAAAAAATGGGCCGGCTCTTAAGCTTACCAAAATTGATAATAGGAGTAAATTAGAAAGTTGCTTAAAATTAAATGCTTTATCAGAATCGGGAAAGTTTAATTTTGACTAGACTATCCCCTTAAAGGGATATGAAGCACAGCATTTTCATTAATGGTTAAGATAGAGCATGCAACTGTAAACAACTTTTTAATTTACTACTATTATCAACTTTTCTTTGTTCTTTTTGTATCTTTTGTTGAAAAGCAGGGATGAAATCGTAGAAGCCGGCCTATTTCTGGAGCACTATCTGGCAGCACTATTTTACTGCCATGTAGTGATCTAGATGCCTACCTAGGTATAGTTGCTTTAACTTGCATGCTCTATCTGAATCATGTAAGAAAAAAAATTAGGTTTAGTATCGCTTTAAGGGTCCAAGTATCTATTTTAATGGCAGCCATAGCTTAATTATACAGACATACTGACTATATATAGCATTATATTCTCACTTATAGATACTGATCTGCATTTTGTGTTTAATGCAAAAGATTGTTGACACCCATATTATTGATTACTGTAATTGAGTTTTTATAGGAAAGACAATTAATTAGGAGTATACAGCCTACTTATATTCATCAGCTCATTATCATATTTATAACCATATATTGTATTAGTGAGGGCCATGAACTGTCACCATGAAACAAATATTACATACGATTAATAGGAAACACATTAATTGTGTATGTAATACATAAAAATGACTGGGGAACTGAGAAGTCTAAACATATCACATTCCTATGGACTGACATAAGTTTTCATATTCACAAGGGAATAATGATTGAATGGTATTCATATAAACTGGAAAGGGCTATTAATCTGATCTGCAATCAAATGTTACATTTCCGCTGGAGGATTAACTATCATAATTGTATCACTTCTAAGAAACAGAATTACTAACTCATTTGAATGTTGCAAGATATATAAATGGCAAACAATGTAAATGAATGAATCACACCGGTAAGGTGCTATTGGAACATCCCTGATCTCATCTAGGCAACTTTAATTTAACCCTTAGACACCCATAGAACGTTCCATGCATCCTAAAAGCAATGGGCTTTAACCCTTTAGGAGGGTATGGAATGTCCTATTTTTTGCGACGTCCTGCTCCCTTCTGTGCACAAACGCCAAATAATTCAACTAAGGGACAAGCCCCAGGAGCCAATCACAGTGAGGATCATGTGCTTTCTTTTTTGTGTACGATCTGAACTTGCACAGATGTGTCCGTCCTGAAGGGTTTGATCTAGATCGCTCACAGTAAACAAAATGCTAAATAGTTAACCAAAATCTGCGTTTTGACCTAAATTGTGTCTTTTTCCAAAAGTTTGTTACGTCAAAAGAATAATAAGTTTAATATAATAAAATCAATTGTAAACCCAGCATCATAGCCGGGAACACTAATCAAAAAGTGAAAAATGATTTAAAGGTTTTTAAAATCGAATTCATTCAAAATCTACAATTACACATGTGATGGGAAACATTGATTATTATATATTTAACCCCTTAATGACCACAGCACTTTTCCATTTTCTGTCCGTTTGGGACCAAGGCTATTTTTAAATTTTTGCTGTGTTTGTGTTTAGTTGTAATTTTCCTCTTACTCATTTACTGTACCCACATATATTATATACCGTTTTTCTCACCATTAAATGGACTTTCTAAAGATACCATTATTTTCATCATATCTTATAATTTACTGTAAAAAAAACTATAAAATATTAGGAAAAATGGAAAAAAACACACTTTTTCTAACTTTGACCCCCAAAATCTGTTACATATCTACAACCACCAAAAAACACCCATGCTAAATAGTTTCTAAATTTTGTCGTGAGTTTAGAAATACCCAATGTTTACATGTTCTTTGCTTTTTTTGCAAGTTATAGGGCCATAAATACAAGTAGCACTTTGCTATTTCCAAACCATTTTTTTTTTCAAAATTAGCGCTAGTTACATTAGAACACTAATATCTTTCAGGAATCTCTGAATATCCATTAACATGTATATATTTTTTTTAGTAGCCATCCCAAAGTATTGATCTAGGCCAAATTTGGTATATTTCATACCACCATTTCACCGCCAAATGCGATCAAATACAAAAAATCGTTCACTTTTTCACAAATTTGTTCACAAACTTTCGGTTTCTCACTGAAATTATTTACAAACAGCTTGTGCAATTATGGCATAAATGGTTGTAAATTCTTCTCTGGGATCCCCTTTGTTCAGAAATAGCAGACATGTATGGCTTTGGCATTGCTTTTTGGTAATTAGAAGGCCGCTAAATGCCGCTGCGCACCACACGTGTATTATGCCCAGCAGTGCAGGGGTTAATTAGGGAGCTTGTAGGGAGCTTGTATGGTTAATTTTAGCTTTAGTGTAGTAGACAACCCAAAGTATTGATCTAGGCCCATTTTGGTATATTTCATGCCACCATTTCACCGCCAAATGCGATCAAATTAAAAAAAAAAAAAAAGTTAAATTTTTCACAATTTTAGGTTTCTCACTGAAATTATTTACAAACAGCTTGTGCAATTATGGCACAAATGGTTGTAAATGCTTCTCTGGGATCCCCTTTGTTCAGAAATAGCAGACATATATGACTTTGGCGTTGCTTTCTGGTAATTAGAAGGCCGCTAAATGCCGCTGCGCACCACACGTGTATTATGCCCAGCAGTGAAGGGGTTCATTAGGGAGTTTGTAGGGAGCTTGCAGGGTTAATTTTAGGTTTAGTGTAGAGATCAGCCTCCCACCTGACACATCCCACCCCCTGATCCCTCCCAAACAGCTCCCTTCCCTCCCCCACCCCACAATTGTCCCCGCCATCTTAAGTACTGGCAGAAAGTATTTACATATGCTACTGTGTAGGATCCCCCCCTTAGCCCCCAACCTCCCTGATCCCCCCCCCAAAACCGCTCTCTAACCCTCCCCTCTGCCTTATTGGGGGCCATCTTGGGTACTGGCAGCTGTCTGCCAGTACCCAGTTTGCAAAAGAATATGTTTTTTTTAATTTTTTGCCTGGTTTTTCTGTAGTGCAGCTTCCCCCTCCCCACAGACCAACCCCCACCACCTAACTGATGTGGTTTTTTTTTTAACTGATTTGTTTATTTTTCTACAATTTTTTTTTCATTTTCCTACACTTTTTTTCTGTAGTGTAGCGGTTCCCACCCGCTCCCTCCCCGTGCACGCGCCCGCCCTCCCGTGCACGTGCGCGCCCCCTGGCATCCCCGCCCACAATCCCGCCCCCATCCACATCACAAGGGCCATCGATGGCCACCACCCGCCTCCCGGTCCGGCTCCCACCCACCAACGCAGTAAGCCACCGATCTCCGGTGCAGAGAGGGCCACAGAGTGGCTCTCTCTGCACCGGATGGCTTAAAAACATAATTTATGCTTACCTGATAAATGTATTTCTCTTGTGGTGTATCCAGTCCACGGATCATCCATTACTTGTGGGATATTCTCCTTCCCAACAGGAAGTTGCAAGAGGATCACCCACAGCAGAGCTGCTATATAGCTCCTCCCCTAACTGCCATATCCAGTCATTCGACCGAAACAAGCCGAGAAAGGAGAAACCATAGGGTGCAGTGGTGACTGTAGTTTAAAATTTAGACCTGCCTTAAAAGCACAGGGCGGGCCGTGGACTGGATACACCACAAGAGAAATAAATTTATCAGGTAAGCATAAATTATGTTTTCTCTTGTAAGGTGTATCCAGTCCACGGATCATCCTTTACTTGTGGGATACCAATACCAAAGCTAAAGTACACGGATGAAGGGAGGGACAAGGCAAGCTTAAATGGAAGGAACCACTGCCTGTAGAACCTTTCTCCCAAAAATAGCCTCCGAAGAAGCAAAAGTATCAAATTTGTAAAATTTTGAAAAGGTATGAAGCGAAGACCAAGTCGCCGCCTTGCAAATCTGTTCAACAGAAGCCTCATTTTTAAAGGCCCAGGTGGAAGCCACAGCTCTAGTAGAATGAGCTGTAATCCTTTCAGGGGGCTGCTGTCCAGCAGTCTCATAGGCTAAGCGTATTACGCTCCGAAGCCTTTTGACCTCTCCTCTGTCCAGAGTAAACAACAAACAGTGAAGATGTTTGACGAAAATCATTAGTAGCTTGTAAGTAAAACTTCAAAGCACGGACCACGTCCAGATTATGTAAAAGACGTTCCTTCTTTGAAGAAGGATTAGGACACAATGATGGAACAACAATGATTGATATTCTTGTTAGAAACCACCTTAGGTAAAAACCCAGGTTTTGTACGCAGAACTACTTTATCTGAATGGAAAATCAGATAAGGAGAATCACATTGTAAAGCAGATAACTCGGAGACTCTACGAGCCGAGGAAATAGCCATCAAAAACAGAACTTTCCAAGATAAAAGTTTGATATCAACGGAATGAAGGGGTTCAAACGGAACCCCTTGAAGAACTTTAAGAACCAAGTTTAAGCTCCATGGGGGAGCAACAGGTTTAAACACAGGCTTAATTCTAACCAAAGCCTGACAAAAAGCTTGAACGTCTGGAACTTCTGCCAGACGCTTGTGCAAAAGAATAGACAGAGCAGAAATCTGTCCCTTTAAAGAACTAGCTGATAATCCTTTTTCCAAACCCTCTTGGAGAAAAGACAATATCCTAGGAATCCTAACCTTACTCCATGAGTAATTTTTGGATTCACACCAATAAAGGTATTTACGCCATATCTTATGGTAGATTTTCCTGGTGACAGGCTTTCGTGCCTGTATTAGGGTATCAATGACTGACTCGGAGAAGCCACGGGACAAGGCCTTGTAGTAGAAGGTCTTGTCTCAGAGGCAGGGTCCATGGTGCAAAGGATGACATGTCCACTAGGTCTGCATACCAGGTCCTGCGTGGCCACGCAGGCGCTATCAAGATCACCAATGCTCTCTCCCGTTTGATTTTGGCAATCAGTCGAGGGAGCAGAGGAAACGGTGGAAACACATAAGCCAGGTTGAAGAACCAAGGTGCTGCTAGAGCATCTATCAGCGCCACTTCTGGGTCCCTGGATCCGTAACAAGGAAGCTTGGCGTTCTGGCGAGACGCCATGTGATCCAGTTCTGGTTCGCCCCAACGATGAACCAATTGAGCAAACACCTCCGAGTTCCCACTCCCCCGGATGAAAAGTCTGATGACTTAGAAAATCCGCCTCCCAGTTCTCTACACCTGGGATATGGATTGCTGATAGGTGGCAAGAGTGAGTCTCTGCCCAGTGAATTATCTTGGAGACTTCCAGCATCGCTAGGGAACTCCTGGTTCCCCCTTGATGATTGATGTAAGCCACAGTCGTGATGTTGTCCGACTGAAATCTGATGAACCTCAGGGTTGCTAACTGAGGCCAAGCTAGAAGAGCATTGAATATTGCTCTTAACTCCAGAATATTTATTGGGAGGAGTTTCTCCTCCTGAGTCCACGATCCCTGAGCCTTTAGGGAATTCCAGACTGCACCCCAACCTAGAAGGCTGGCATCTGTTGTTACAATTGTCCAATCTGGCCTGCGAAAGGTCATACCCTTGGACAGATGGACCCGAGAAAGCCACCAGAGAAGAGAATCTCTGGTCTCTTGATCCAGATTTGGCAGAAGGGACAAATCTGTGTAATCCCCATTCCACTGACTGAGCATGCATAGTTGCAGCGGTCTGAGATGTAGGCGCGCAAATGGCACTATGTCCATCGCCGCTACCATCAAGCCGATTACTTCCATACACTGAGCCACCGAAGGGCGCGGAATAGAATGAAGAATACGGCAAGATTTTAGAAGCTTTGATAACCTGGATTCTGTCAGGTAAATCTTCATTTCTACAGAATCTATCAGAGTACCTAGGAAGGAGACTCTTGTGAGTGGGGATAGAGAACTCTTTTCCTTGTTCACCTTCCACCCGTGTGACCTGAGAAATGCCAGGACTATGTTCGTATGTGACTTGGCAATCTGAAAGCTTGATGCCTGTATCAGGATGTCGTCTAGATAAGGGGCCACTGATATACCTTGCGGTCTTAGGACCGCCAGAAGCGATCCCAGAACCTTTGTAAAGATTCTTGGAGCTGTAGCCAACCCGAAGGGAAGAGCCACAAATTGGTAATGCCTGTCTAGGAAGGCAAACCTTAGGAACCGATGATGATCTTTGTGAATCGGTATGTGAAGGTAAGCATCCTTCAAATCCACTGTGGTCATATACTGACCCTCCTGGATCATAGGTAGGATGGTCCGAATAGTTTCCATTTTGAACGATGGAACTCTTAGGAATTTGTTTAAGATCTTTAGATCCAAAATGGGTCTGAAGGTTCCCTCTTTTTTGGGAACCGCAAACAGATTTGAATAAAATCCCTGTCCCTGTTCCGTCAGTGGAACTGGACAGATCACTCCCATAACTAGGAGGTCTTGCACACAGTGTAAGAATGCCTCTTTCTTTATCTGGTTTGCAGATAATCTCGAAAGGTGAAATCTCCCTTGAGGGGGGGAAGCCTTGAAGTCCAGAAGATATCCCTGAGATATGATCTCCAACGCCCAGGGATCCTGAACATCTCTTGCCCACGCCTGGGCGAAGAGAGAAAGTCTGCCCCCTACTAGATCCGTTGCCGGATAGGGGGCCGTTCCTTCATGCTGTCTTAAGAGGCAGCAGCGGGCTTTCTGGCCTGCTTGCCTTTGTTCCAGGACTGGTTAGGTTTCCAGCCCGGCTTGGATTGAGCAAAAGTTCCCTCTTGTTTTGTAGCAGAGGAAGTTGATGCTGCACCTGCCTTGAAGTTTCGAAAGGCACGAAAATTAGACTGTTTGGCCTTTGATTTGGCCCTGTCCTGAGGAAGGGTATGACCCTTACCTCCAGTGATGTCAGCAATAATGTCCTTCAAACCAGGCCCGAATAGGGTCTGCCCCTTGAAGGGAATGCTAAGTAATTTAGACTTTGAAGTCACGTCAGCTGACCAAGATTTAAGCCATAGCACCCTACGCGCCTGGATGGCGAATCCAGAATTCTTAGCCGTTAGTTTAGTCAAATGAACAATGGCATCAGAAACAAAAGAATTAGCTAGCTTAAGTGTTCTAAGCTTGTCAAGTATTTCAGTCAATGGAGTAGCTGTCTGAAAGGCCTCTTCCAGAGACTCAAACCATAACGTTGCAGCAGCCGTGACATGCGCAATGCATGCAAGGGGCTGCAGGATAAAACCTTGTTGAATAAACATTTTCTTAAGGTAACCTTCTAATTTTTTTATCCATTGGATCTGAAAAAGCACAACTGTCCTCGACAGGGATAGTGGTACGCTTTGCTAAAGTAGAAACTGCTCCCTCCACCTTAGGGACCGTTTGCCATAAGCCCTGTGTGGTGGCGTCTATTGGAAACATTTTTCTAAAAATAGGAGGGGGGGAAAACGGCACACCGGGTCTATCCCACTCCTTATTAATCATTTCTGTAAACCTTTTAGGTATTGGAAAAACATCAGTACACACCGGCACTGCAAAGTATTTATCCAGTCTACACAATTTCTCTGGCACTGCAATTGTGTCACAGTCATTCAGAGCAGCTAACATCTCCACAAGCAATACACGGAGGTTCTCAAGCTTAAATTTAAAAGTAGAAATATCTGAATCAGGTTTCCCCGAATCAGAAATGTCACCCACAGACTGAAGCTCTCCCTCCTCAGCTTCTGCATATTGTGACGCAGTATCAGACATGGGCCTTAAGGCATCTGCGCGCTCTGTATTACGTCTAACCCCAGAGCTATCGCGCTTTCCTCTGAATTCAGGCAGTCTGGCTAATACTGCTGACAGGGTATTATCCATGATTGCCGCCATCTCCTGCAAAGTAATCGCTATGGGCGTCTTTGATGTACTTGGCGTCATTTTAGCGTGAGTCCCTTGAGCGGGAGTCAAAGGATCCGACACGTGGGGAGAGTTAGTCGGCATAACTTCCCCCTCGTCAGAATCCTCTGGTGATAATTCTTTTAAAGATAACAACTGATCTTTACTGTTTAAAGTGAAATCAATACATTTAGTACACATTCTCCTATGGGGTTCCACCATGGCTTTTAAACATAATGAACAAGGAGTTTCCTCTATGTCAGACATGTTTATACAGACTAGCAATGAGACTAGCAAGCTTGGAAAACACTTTAAATAAAGTTAACAAGCAATATAAAAAACGTTACTGTGCCTTTAAGAGAAACAAATTTTGCCAAAATTTGAAATAACAGTGAAAAAAGGCAGTTAAACTAACGAAATTTTTACAGTGTATGTAACAAGTTAGCAGAGCATTGCACCCACTTGCAAATGGATGATTAACCCCTTAATACAAAAAACGAATTAACAAAACGAAATATATGTTTTTAAACAGTCATAGCAACTGCCACAGCTCCACTGTGGCTTTACCTTCCTCAAAAAACGATTTTTGAAGTCTTTTGAGCCCTTCAGAGATGTCCTATAGCATGCAGGGGACTGCTGAGGGAAGCTGTATGTCTCTGTCTGTAATTTTAACTGCGCAAAAAAGCGCTAAAATAGGCCCCTCCCACTCATATTACAACAGTGGAAAGCCTCAGGAAACTGTTTCTAGGCAAAAATCAAGCCAGCCATGTGGAAAAAACTAGACCCCAATAAGTTTTATCACCAAAGCATATATAAAAACGATTAAACATGCCAGCAAACGTTTTATATTGCACATTAATCAGAGTATATACCTCTGATAGCAAGCCTGATACTAGTCGCTATTAAATCACTGTATTTAGGCTTTAACTTACATTAATCCGGTATCAGCAGCATTTTCTAGCAAATTCCATCCCTAGAAAAACTTAAAACTGCACATACCTTATTGCAGGATACCCTGCACGCCATTCTCCCTCTGAAGTTACCTCACTCCTCAGACATATGTGAGAACAGCAGTGGATCTAAGTTACTTCTGCTAAGATCATAGAAAAACGCAGGCAGATTCTTCTTCTAAATGCTGCCTGAGATAAAATAGTACAACTCTGGTACCATTTAAAAACAATAAACTTTTGATTGAAGAAAAAACTAACTATATTACACCACTTTCCTCTTACTACCTCCAGCTATGTTGAGAGTTGCAAGAGAATGACTGGATATGGCAGTTAGGGGAGGAGCTATATAGCAGCTCTGCTGTGGGTGATCCTCTTGCAACTTCCTGTTGGGAAGGAGAATATCCCACAAGTAATGGATGATCCGTGGACTGGATACACCTTACAAGAGAAAAGTTTATTGCAGGAGGCCTTCATATCGAGGCATCACTGCAATAACCGGAAAGCAGCTGGAAGCGAGCAGGATCGCTTTCAGCTGCTTTCCACACCGAGGACGTGCAGGGTACATCCTCAGGCGTTAACTGCCTTTTTTTTTGAGGACGTACCCTGCACGTCCTCGGTCGTTAAGGGGTTAATAAATATATTATATTTTATATATTCTCAGTGTAGTATTTTTTGTTCAGGTCAGGTTTGTTGTGTTTGAATAGCGCTCCATTTAGAAACAGAAATGTGAGCCAATGACAATCTGTATAAATATATGCATCCACCAATCAGCAGCGATAATCTAGGTTTTTTGCTGCTTCTGAGCTTGCCTAAATATTTCAGCAAAGGATAACAAGAGAAGGAAGCAAATTAAATAATAGCAGTAATTTGGAAAGTTGTTTAAAATTGCATCATCTGTCTGAATCATGAAAGAAATTTTTTGGGTTTCATGTCCCTTTAAGTCAGCGGTGAGCTGGTTGTAGGAATTTTTCACCTTTAATTCCGATTGGCTGATAGAATTCTATCAGCCAATCGGAATTCAAGGGACGCCATCTTGGATGACGTCATTTAAAGAAACCTTCATTCTTCGTTAGATGTCGGAAGAAGAGGATGCTCCGCGCCGGATGTCTTGAAAATGGACCCGCTCTGCGCCGGATGTCTTGAAAATGGACCCGCTCTGCGCCGGATGGATGAAGATAGAAGATGCCGTCTGGATGAAGACATCTGCCCGTCTGGAGGACCACTTCTGCCAGCTTGGATGAAGACTTCTTGACGCTTCGTTGAGGACTTCTTCCGGCTTCATTGAGGATGGATGTCCGGTCTTCAAAACTGTAAGTGGATCTTCAAGTGTTAATGTTTTTTTAAGGGTTTATTGGGTGGGTTCTATTTTTAGGTTAGGGTTTGGGCAGCAATAGAGCTAAATGCACTTTTAAGGGCAATGCCCATCCAAATGCCCTTTTCAGGGCAATGGGGAGCTTAGGTTTTTTAGTTAGGATTTTATTTGGGGGGTTGGTTGTGTGGGTGGTGTGTTTTACTGTTGGGGGGTTGTTTATATATATTTTTTACAGGTAAAAGAGCTGATTTCTTTGGGGCAATGCCCTGCAAAAGGCCCTTTTAAGGGCTATTGCTAGTTTAGTTTAGGCTAGGTTTTTATTTTTATTTTGGGGGGTCTTTTTTATTTTGATAGGGCTATTAGATTAGGTGTAATTAGTTTAAATATCTGATGATGTCTTTTTATTTTGTGTAATTTAGTGTTTGTTTTTTTGTAATTTAGGTAATTGTATTTAATTTAGGTATTTTTTTTTAATTTTAGTGTAAGGTTAAGTGTTAGTGTAACTCATGTTAGGTTTAATTTTACAGGTAAATTTGTATTTATTTTAGCTAGGCAGTTAGTAAAACATAATTTATGTAAGAACTTACCGGATAAATTCATTTCTTTCATATTAGCAAGAGTCCATGAGCTAGTGACGTATGGGATATACATTCCTACCAGGAGGGGCAAAGTTTCCCAAACCTTAAAATGCCTATAAAAACACCCCTCACCACACCCACAATTCAGTTTAACGAATAGCCAAGAAGTGGGGTGATAAGAAAAGAGCGAAAGCATCAAAAAAATAAGGAATTGGAATAATTGTGCTTTATACAAAAAAATCATAACCACCACAAAAAAGGATGGGCCTCATGGACACTTGCTAATATGAAAGAAATGAATTTATCAGGTAAGTTCTTACATAAATTATGTTTTCTTTCATGTAATTAGCAAGAGTCCATGAGCTAGTGACGTATGGGATATAAATACCCAAGATGTGGAACTTCCACGCAAGAGTCACTAGAGAGGGAGGGATAAAATAAAGACAGCCAATTCCGCTGACAAATTAATCCACTACCCAAATCAAAAGTTTCCATTTTAAAAATGAAAAAAAAATGAAATTATAAGCAGAAGAATCAAACTGAAACAGCTGCCTGAAGTACTATTCTACCAAAAACTGCTTCTAAAGAAGAGAAAACATCAAAATGGTAGAATTTAGTGAAAGTATGCAAAGAAGACCAAGTCATTGCTTTGCAAATTTGATCAACAGAAGCTTCATTCTTAAAAAGCCCAGGAAGTAGAAACTGACCTAGTAGAATGAGCCGTAATCCTCTGAGACGGGGAATAATCCGACTCCAAATAAGCATAATGAATCAAAAGCTTAACCAAGATGCCAAAGAAATGGCAGAAGCCTTCTGACCTTCCTAAAACCAGAAAAGATAACAAATAGACTAGAAGTCTGTCTGAAATCTGAGTAGCTTCAACATAATATTTCAAAACTCTTACCACATCCTAAAGAATGTAAGAATCTTACCAAAGAATTCTTAGGATTAGGACACAAGGAAAAGACAATAATTCCTCCACTAATGTTGCTAGAATTCACAACTTAGGTGGAAATTGAAATGAGGACAGCAAAAAAACACCTTATCCTGATGAAAAATCAGAACAAGGAGATTCACAAGAAAGAACAGATAATTCAAAAATTGTTCTAGCTGAAGAGATGTCCAAAACGAACAATACTTTCCATGAAAGTAATGAATGTCCAGAGCAAGCATATGCTCAAAATAGAAGAGCCTGAAAAACCTTCAGAACCCAATTAAGACTCCAAAGAGGAGAAATTGGCTTAATGACAGGTTTGATATGAATCAAAACCTGAAAAAAATGATGAATATCAGGAAGTAACACTGCCTTATCCTGATGTAAAATCAGAAAAGGATATTCACAAAAAAGAGCAGATAACTCAAGAACTCTTCTAGTAGAAGAAATAACCAAAAGGAACAATACTTTTCCAAGAAAGTAATTTAACGTTCAGAAAATGAATAGTTTCAAACGGAGGAGCCTGTAAAGCCCTCAGCACCAAATTCAGACTCCAAGGAGGAGAGATTGAATTAATGACAGGCTTGATATGGACCAAAGCCTGTACAACACAATGAATATCAGGATGATTAGCAATCTTTCTGGGAAAAAAGAACAGAAAGAGTAAAGATTTGTCTTAACAAAGAATTGAAGACAAAACCTTATCCAAACCAACCTGAAAAAATAATAAAATTCTATGAATTTTAAAAGAATGCCAAGAAAAGTAGGTCTTCCAGACTCAATATAAATCTTTCTAGAGACAGATTTATGAGCCTGAAACATAGTATTAATCAATGAGTCAGAAAAACCTCTATGACTAAAAACCAAGCGTTCAATCTCCATCCCTTCAAATGTAATGATTTGATATCCTGATGGAAAAAATGGCCTTGAGAAAGAAAAGGTCTGGTTTAAACGGAGGTGTCCAACGTTGGCAACTGGCCATCCGAATGATATATTCGTATACCAAAACCTGAGAGGCCATGCTGGAGCTACCAGCATAACAAACAAATACTCCATAAGAATTTTGGAAGAAGAACTAGAGGCGGAAAGAAATAGGCAAAAAGATAATTCCAAAGAAATGTCAATGCATACACTACTTCCGCCTGAAGATTCCCGGACCTTAATAGGCCCCTGGGAAGTTCTTTATTCAGATGAAATGAAAAACATATCTGGGTAAGAGAGACCATTCTCCCAGAAGAAAAGCTTGATTAACAGAGATAATCCGCTTCCCAAATATCTATACCTGGGAAAAAACCCACAGAATTTAGATAGGAGCTGGATTTAGCCCAAGCTAATATCCGAGACACTTCTGTCACAGCCTAAGGACTGATAGTCCTACTCTGATGATTGACATACACCATAGTAGTGATATTGTTTAAAAAACATTAAACGTCTCTTCTTAAAAAAAAAAAAAACTGAAAAAACTCTGAGAAAACACGGAGTTCTAAAATATCAAATGGTAATCTCGCCTCCTGAGATTTCCAAACCCCTTGTGCTGACAGAGATCCTCAGACAGCCTCCCAACCAAAAAGACTCACATCTGTAGAGATCATAGTCCAGGTTGAAAGAAACGAAGAGACCTGTAGACTAAATGATGGTGATCTTAACCACCAAATCAAGAGAGATAAATATTAGGATTTGAAGATTAAAAATGCGAAATCCTAGAATCCCTGCACCATAATTCAGCATAAAAGACTGAAAAGGTTCTTTCTATTGAAAATGAGCAAAGGGAATTAAATCCAATGCTGTGGCCATAAGACCTAAAACTTCTATGCATATATAGCAACTGAAGGAAATAATAGAGACTAAAGGTACCGACAAACGGAACACAATAAAATTGTCCCTTGTCTGATAGAGACAAAGACAGAGACACAAATATCTGGAAACCTAAAAATGGTGACCCTTGTGTGAGGAATCAAGAGCTTTTGAAAAAAAGATCCTCTAACTATGTCCTGAAGAGCAAAGTGAATCATATGAGATTCCGCATCCTCAGAAAATAATCTGAATGAAAACAGAAAAATGAAAATATGCATTTATTGTATCTAATGAAAACAAATAATGCTATCACTGACCAAAAAAAGGCAGAATAGTTTGAATAAAACTCCAAAACCCAGTTCCTAAAAATGGAACTGGAAGAAATACCCCAGAAGATTCCAGGTCTGAGCAGCGCTTGAACCCCACGGGTGATCAGCCATGCTTCAACAGTACCCAAAATATATAGGACCGAAACACACTTAAAGAAAGTGTTAGCCTTACTGGAATAAAATCAAAGAAATTTGGACCGAATAGAACCAAATAAATTTAAAAAAAGTCTTAACCTGCCCCTTGCCAGCCAAGCTGGAATACGGCACATACATCACAATTTTAGGGAGCTGATTTCGAACTGAAAAATTTCCAATTAAAAACATGTTACTTGGGAAAGAATTCAGGAATTCGTTCCTTAATAAGAACAACCAAACTAGTATAAGCTTAAAGTTTTAGTCTTAGAACTCAATCTTGAAGCCCAGAGTAACAGTTAAGAATTGAATCCAATTATAAAACAAATAATTGATTATCTTAGAACAAAAGAAATATGGATTTTTAGAAATCACAAAATTCTTCTAGCTAAAACAGCTATAGATTAAACCTCATTTGCGAAAATATTCAATAAAATGAAGACAAAAATTAAATTATTAGCATGATAGTCCAGTTAAAGGACCAGTCAATACAGTGGACTTGCATAATCAATAAATGCAAAACAACAAGACAAATGCAACAGCACCTAGTCTAGTAAATTTTGTCCCTTTAACAATGCTAAAATAAATCTAAATCTGATACTTGATCTTAAAGTAAACAGAAAAAATGAAGCAATAGCAACATCCAAATAAATCACAGGTCCAAGAAAAGTACCTGAAACTAAATAATTTTCCATAAATAAGATACAACCATCTAAAGGAAAATAAATACTATTTTGCTATAGAAACAATAGCATAATTAGTAGGAGTAGAGATAGCCCCAATAAATTGGAGAACCCTCCAAATTGAATTTAACTGCCGGCAAAGAATATAGTTTAAAACCTTTGAAGAAGAAAATTCTCAGCCTATTCCATTCCCTAGTATGAGGAATTGGAAAAAAACATAATTTATGCTTACCTGATAAATTTATTTCTCTTGTAGTGTATCCAGTCCACTGATCATCCATTACTTATGGGATATATTCTCCCTCCCAACAGGAAGTTGCAAGAGTCCACCCACAGCAAAGCTGCTATATAGCTCCTCCCCTAACTGCCATTACCAGTCATTCGACCGAAAACATGCAGAGAAAGGAAAACCATAGGGTGCAGTGGTGACTGTAGTTTAATGGAAAAATTACCTGCCTTAAAGTGACAGGGCGGGCCGTGGACTGGATACACTACAAGAGAAATAAATTTATCAGGTAAGCATAAATTATGTTTTCTCTTGTTAAGTGTATCCAGTCCACGGATCATCCATTACTTATGGGATACCAATACCAAAGCTAAAGTACACGGATGATGGGAGGTACAAGGCAGGTACTTAAACGGAAGTTACCACTGCCTGTAAAAAACCCTTTCTCCCAAAAATAGCCTCCGAAGAAGCAAGGTATCAAATTTGTTAAATTTGAAAAAGTATGAAACGCAGACCAAGACTCCGTCTTGTAATTTGTTCAACAGAAGCCACATTTAAAAAAGGCCCAAGTGAAAACCACAGCTCTAGTAGAATGAGCTGTAATCCCTTCAGGAGGCTGCTGTCCAGCAGTCTCATAAGCTAAATGAATTATGCTTTTTAACCAAAAAGAGAGAGAGGTTGCTAAAGTCCTTTGACCTCTCCTCTGTCCAGAATAGACAACAAACAAGGTGAATGTTTGATGAAAATCTGTAGTAGCTTGTAAGTAAAACTTTAAAACACGAACCACGTCCAAATTGTGTAATAGACGTTCCTTCTTTGAAGAAGGATTAGGATACAAGAATGGAACAACAATCTCTTGAGTGATATTCTTGTTAGATACCACCTTAGGTAAAAACCCAGGTTGGTGCACAGGACTACCTTATCCGTACGGAGAACCAGATAAGGAGAATCACATTGCAACGCAGATAACTCGGAGACTCTATGAGCCGAGGAAATAGCTACCAAAAAGGAACTTTCCAAGATAGAAGTTTGATATCTATGGAATGAAAAGGTTCAAATGGAACTCCTTGAAGAACCTTAAGAACCAGCTTTAAGCTCCATGGCGGAGCAACATTTTTAACCACAGGCTTGGTTCTAACCAAAGCCTGACCAAATGCCTGAACGTCTAGAATACCTGCCAGACGCTTGTGCAAAAGAATAGACAGAGTAGAAATCTGTCCTTTTAAAGAACTAGCTGACAACCCTTTTCTCAAAATCATCTTGGAGAAAAGATAATATCCTGGGAATCCAGACTTTACTCCATGAGTAACCCTTGGATTCATAACAATAAGATATTTACACCATATCTTATGTTAAATTTTACTAGAGACAGGCTTTTATGCCTGTATTAAGGTATCAATTACTGACTCGGAGAAGCCATGCTTTGATAACATCAAGCGTTCTGTCTCCAGGCAGTCCATCTCAGATTAGTTATATTTAGATGGTTGAAAAGACCCTGAGGTAGAGGGTCCTGTCTCAGAAGCAGAGACCGTGGTGGAAAGGATGACATGTCCACCAGATCTGCATACCAGGTCCTGCGTGGCCACGCAGGCGCTGTAAAAAGCACCAAAGCACTCTCCTGCTTGATCTTGTGCAAACCCCTCCGGAGGGAATTCCCACTCCCCCGGATGAAAAGTCTGACGACTTAGAAAATCTGCCTCCCAGTTCTCAACACCTGGGATAGGGATAGCTTTTAGACAAGAGTGAGTCTCTGTCCAGTGAATTATTTTAAGACTTCTAACATTGCTAGGGAACTTCTGTTCCCCCTTGATGGTTGATGTAAGCCACAGTCGTGATATTGTCCGACTGAAATATGATGTACCTCAGAGTTGCTAACTGAGGCCAAGTCTGAAGAGCATGGAATATCGCTCCCAGTTCCAGAATATTCATTAGAAGGAGGGTCTCCTCCTGAGTCCACTATCCCTGAGCCTTCAGGGAGTTCCAGACTGTATCCCAACCTAAAAGGCTGGCATCTGTTGTAACAATTGTCCCATCTGACCTGCGGAAGGTCATACCCTTGGACAGATGGACCCGAGATAGTCACCAGAGAAGAGAATCTCTGGTTTCTTGGTCCGGATTTAACAGGAGAACAAATCTGTGTAATCCCCGTTCCTCTGGCTGAGCATGCATAGTTGCAGTTTTCTGAAATGTAGGCGTGCAAACGGTACTATGTCCCTTGCCGCTACCATTAAGCCGATTACATTCATGTACTGAGCCACCAAAGGGCGCGGATGGAATGAAGAACACGGCAGAAATTTAGAAACTTTGACAACCTGGACTCCGTCAGGTAAATTTTAATTTCTACAAAATCTATCAGAATCCCTAGGAGGGAAACCCTTGATATTGGGGATAGAGAACTCTTTCCTTGTTCACTTTCCACCCATGCGATCTCAGAAATGCCAGTACTACGTCCGTATGAGACTTGGCAACTTGGATGTTTGACGCCTGTATCAGGATGTCGTCTAAATAAGGGGCCACTTCTATGCCCCGCGGCCTAAGGACCGCCAAAGTGACCCCAGAACCTCCATAAAGATTCTAGGGGCTGTAGTTAACCCAAAGGAAAGAGCTACAAACTGGTAATGTCTGTCTAGAAAGGCAAACCTGAAAAACCGATGGTGATCTTTATGCATCGTAATGTGAGGATAAGCATCCTTCAAATCCATTGTAGTCCTCTATTGACTCTCCTGGATCATAGTTAAGATGGTACGAATAGTTTCCATCTTAAATGATAGAATTCTAAAGAATTTGTTTAAGATCTTTTAGATCCAAAATAGGTCTGAAGGTTTCCTTTCCTTGGGAACCACAAACCGATTTGAGGAAAACTGTGTCCCTGTTCCTCTATTGGAACTGAATGGGTCACGTACACAATGCAAGAATGTCTCTTTCTTAATCTGGTTTGCAGATAAATGTGAAAGGCAAAAACTCCCCTTTTTTGGGGGGGAAAGCTTTGAAATCCAGAAGATATCTCTGGGGTATAATTTCCAATGCCCAGGGATCCTGGGCATCTCTTGCCCAAGCCTGGGCAAAGAATGAAGTCTGCCCCCTATAGGATCCGTTACCAGATAGGGGTCCGTTCCTCATGCTGTTTTAGAGGCAGCAGCAGGCTCCTTGACCTGCTTATCTTTGTTCCAGGTCCGGTTGTCTCCAGACCGCCTTGGACTGAGCAAAAGTTCCCTCTTATTTTGCCTTAGAGGAAGTTGATGCCACACCTGCCTTGAATTTTCGAAAGGCACGAAAATTAGGCCTTTTTTGTCCCTTGATTTGGACCTGTCCTGAGGAAGGGCATGATCTTTTCCTCCAGTGATATAAGTAATAATCTCCTTCAAACTAGGCCTGAATAGGGTCTGCCCCTTGAAGGGAAGTTAAGTAGCTTATTTATTAAAGTCACGACAGCTGACCATGATATAAGCCATAGCGCTCTGCGCGCCAGTATAGTAAAAAACAGAATTCTTAGCCGTTAGTCTAGTCAAAGGAACAAAGGCATCAGAAAACAAAGGAATTGGCTAGCTTAAGTGCTCTAAGCTTGTCAAATATATTCATCCAATGGAGCCTGTAAAGACTCATCAAGAGACTCAAACCAGAACGCCGCAGCAGCAGTGACAGGAGCAATGCGTGCAAGGGGCTGCAGGATAAAACCTTGTTGAATAAACATTTTTTATCCATTGGATCTAAAAAAGCACAACAGTCCTCGCCAGAGGTAGTGGTACGCTTAGCTAGAGTAGAAACTCTTCTCTCCACCTTAGGAACTGTCTGCCATAAGTCCCGTGTGGTGGCAACTATTAGAAAACATTCTTCTAAAAAATAGGAGGGGAAGATAACGGCACACCTGGTCTATCCCATTCCTTATGAAAAATTTTAGTAAACCTCTTTAGGTATTGGAAAATCATAAGTACACACCGGCACTGCATATTATTTAAGGCAATCAAACAGATCACAGTTCCGATGCAAGGAAAGGCAGGGAGAGATATCGGTAGTTAAAATAGTATAATTTTATTGATGCTTACATTAAAAATGTTTCACAAGGCACAGCAAACAAAAGAACTACGGCTGACGCGTTTCCTGCCTTAGCGGCAGTTCATCAGAGCACAAGATTCAGTGTTAGCAGCAGGTGTTTAATCAGGTATGGGTCTAAACCTTGACCAATCATAGTGAGCCGGTCGGGCGCAAAAGTTAACCCTATCCATACCCAAAAATGCTATCTTACTTATACGATTAACACTGTAATAATCTCTCAAGCAGTACAACTTAAAACTATAAACTAAAAAACATGTATACCTATAACTTACAACATACTATAGTTATCTGGAAACAATGTGAGGTATAACAATTGAGAAAGATGTAAAAGATCTTACTTATTCTAATTTAATATACATTAAAGATTCTCGTTAACCCCTTAAAGATATAATACAGGTAGAACACTGGTATAACACTAGGCAGCTGTTATAACAATGTAGCCACAAAAGTATACAAAGTCAAGTGCAACTATTTGTAAAATTAGCAAGTACAGCAGCCGTCTCATGTGTTCTAAACCCATAAAAATCTCGTAAAAATACACGATCGTATAATCAAATGAATTGCTCCCTATGGGACTTTTGTTGAAAAGGCAGTGTGAGATAGCTGACCACAGAATAAGGAGGGCCCATGTTCTGATATGTATATTTTCAATGCAATAATTAGTGACTTCCCCTAAAAAACATCATTAGGTAATGTAAAGCTTTATAAAGTTGAATTAGAAATAAAGATAGAAAAGACGGCTTAGACTATCGGTAAAGCAGACCATATTGTTAAGTGTCACATCATAGCGCTGGCTAAAGTTACTGGATATTTACCTATCAATATACAATTTAATATCGCTAATTTTATTAATGCCCATAGGGCTTCCAGTTTTGAGGGTATAAATCCAAAAAACTTCTCGCTTGGCGAGAGCTTTATATCTATCTCCACCTCTTATGCCTAACTTAACCTGTTCAATACCTTGAAACTTAAACACACTGAATTTATCACTATGGGAAAAGAAATGTTTTGCAACGGGAGTTTTTGGCTCCTCAGCCTCTAGGGACAAAAGATGCTCACGTATTCTCTCTTTGAGACTCCTAGAGGTGAGTCCTACATACTGAAAATTGCACTGGGTGCACGTGATAAGATATATTACAAAATTTGAGTTGCAGTTTAATCTCTCACGAATTTTGTATGTTTGACTGGTAGTGCTAGAAGAAAATGTATCCCCAACCAGTGCGTAATCACAGCTTTTACATGGTTTTACTCCACATTTATAAAAACCTAACCTACCAGGTAACCAGCTTACCGCTTTATTAGTGCTGTTATTTTTGGAACTAAAATTTTTGGCAACCATATCACCTATTGTTTCTGATCTACTGGAAATAAAATTACAGTTTTTGCTTATTATTTTTAAGTCCTCATCTCTCTCCAAAAGAGGTAACCTTCTCCTGATAATATTGCAGATTTCATTGTATTGCCTGCTATATTTAGTTATAAAAACAGAATTTATGTTTACCTGATAAATTTCTTTCTCCAACGGTGTGTCCGGTCCACGGCGTCATCCTTACTTGTGGGATATTCTCCTCCCCAACAGGAAATGGCAAAGAGCCCAGCAAAGCTGGTCACATGATCCCTCCTAGGCTCCGCCTACCCCAGTCATTCGACCGACGTTAAGGAGGAATATTTGCATAGGAGAAACCATATGGTACCGTGGTGACTGTAGTTAAAGAAAATAAATTATCAGACCTGATTAAAAAAACCAGGGCGGGCCGTGGACCGGACACACCGTTGGAGAAAGAAATTTATCAGGTAAACATAAATTCTGTTTTCTCCAACATAGGTGTGTCCGGTCCACGGCGTCATCCTTACTTGTGGGAACCAATACCAAAGCTTTAGGACACGGATGAAGGGAGGGAGCAAATCAGGTCACCTAAATGGAAGGCACCACGGCTTGCAAAACCCTTCTCCCAAAAATAGCCTCAGAAGAAGCAAAAGTATCAAACTTGTAAAATTTGGAAAAAGTGTGCAGTGAAGACCAAGTCGCTGCCCTACATATCTGATCAACAGAAGCCTCGTTCTTGAAGGCCCATGTGGAAGCCACAGCCCTAGTGGAGTGAGCTGTGATTCTTTCAGGAGGCTGCCGTCCGGCAGTCTCATAAGCCAATCGGATAATGCTTTTAATCCAGAAGGAGAGAGAGGTAGAAGTTGCTTTTTGACCTCTCCGTTTACCAGAATAAACAACAAACAAAGACAAAGTTTGTCTGAAATCCTTAGTAGCTGCTAAGTAAAATTTGAGAGCACGAACTACATTCAAGTTGTGCAACAAACGTTCCTTCTTTGAAACTGGATTAGGACACAAAGAAAGGTACAACTATCTCCTGGTTAATGTCTTTGTTAGAAACAACTTTTGGAAGAAAACCAGGTTTAGTACGGAAAACCACCTTATCTGCATGGAACTCCAGATAAGGAGAAGAACACTGCAGAGCAGATAATTCTGAAACTCTTCTAGCAGAAGAAATAGCAACCAAAAACAAACTTTCCAAGATAATAACTTAATATCAACGGAATGTAAGGGTTCAAACGGAACCCCCTGAAGAACTGAAAGAACTAGGTTGAGACTCCAAGTAGGAGTCAAAAATTTTGTAAACAGGCTTGATTCTAACCAGAGCCTGAACAAAGGCTAGAACATCTGGCACAGCTGCCAGCTTTTTGTGAAGTAACACGGACAAGGCAGAAATCTGTCCCATCAAGGAACTTGCAGATAATCCTTTTTCCAATCCTTCTCGAAGGAAGGATAGACTCTTAGGAATCTTAACCTTGTCCCAAAGGAATCCTGCAGATTCACACCAACAGATATACCAAATTATGTGGTAATTTTTCTGGTTACAGGCTTTCAGGCCTGAACAAGAGTATTAATAACAGAATCTGAGAACCCTCGCTTTGATAAGATCAAGCGTTCAATCTCCAAGCAGTCAGCTGGAGTGGGTCGAACGGACCTAGAACAAGAAGGTCTCGTCTCAAAGGTAGCTTCCATGGTGGAGCCGATGACGTATTCACCAGATCTGCATACCAAGTCCTGCGTGGCCACGCAGGAGCTATCAAAATCACCGACGCCCTCTCCTGATTGATCCTGGCTACCAGCCTGGGGATGAGAGGAAACGGCGGGAACACATAAGCTAGTTTGAAGGTCCAAGGTGCTACTAGTGCATCCACTAGAGCCGCCTTGGGATCCCTGGATCTGTACCCGTAGTAAGGAACTCTAAAGTTCTGACGAGAGGTCATCAGATCCATGTCTGGAATGCCCCACGGTTGAGTGACTTGGGCAAAGATTTCCGGATGGAGTTCCCACTCCCCCGGATGCAATGTCTGACGACTCAGAAAATCCGCTTCCCAATTTTCCACTCCTGGGATGTGGATAGCAGACAGGTGGCAGGAGTGAGACTCCGCCCATAGAATGATTTTGGTCACTTCTTCCATCGCTAGGGAACTCCTTGTTCCCCCCTGATGGTTGATGTATGAACTTGGCCCTCGCTAGCTGAGGCCAAGCTTTGAGAGCATTGAATATCGCTCTCAGTTCCAGAATATTTATCGGTAGAAGAGAGTCTACCCGAGACCAAAGACCCTGAGCTTTCAGGGATCCCCAGACCGCGCCCCAGCCCATCAGACTGGCGTCGGTCGTGACAATGACCCACTCTGGTCTGCAGAAGGTCATCCCTTGTGACAGGTTGTCCAGGGACAGCCACCAACGGAATGAGTCTCTGGTCCTCTGATTTACTTGTATCTTCGGAGACAAGTCTGAATAGTCCCCATTCCACTGACTGAGCATGAACAGTTGTAATGGTCTTAGATGAATGCGCACAAAAGGAACTATGTCCAGTGCCGCTACCATCAAACCTATCACTTCCATGCCCTGCGCTATGGAAGGAAGAGGAACGGAATGAAGTATCCGACAAGAGTCTAGCAGTTTTGTTTTTCTGGCTTCTGTCAGAAAAATCCTCATTTCTAAGGAGTCTATTATAGTTCCCAAGAAGGGAACCCTCGTTGACGGAGATAGAGAACTCTTTTCCACGTTCACTTTCCATCCGTGAGATCTGAGAAAGGCCAGGACAATGTCCGTGTGAGCCTATACTTGAGGAAGGGACGACGCTCGAATCAGAATGTCGTCCAAGTAAGGTACTACAGCAATGCCCCTTGGTCTTAGCACCGCCAGAAGGGACCCTAGTACCTATGAGAAAAACCTAGGAGCAGTGGCTAATCCGAAAGAAAACGCCACGAACTGGAAATGCTTGTCCAGGAATGCAAACCTTAGGAACCGATAATGTTCCTTGTGGATAGGAATATGTAGATACGCATCCTTGAAATCCACCTTGGTCATGAATTGACCTTCCTGGATGGAAGGAAGAAGTGTTCGAATGGTTTCCATCTTGAACGATGGAACCTTGAGAAACTTGTTCAAGATCTTGAGATCGAAGATTGGTCTGAACGTTCCCTCTTTTTTGGGAACTATGAACAGATTGGAGTAGAACCCCATCCCTTGTTCTCCTAATGGAACAGGATGAATCACTCCCATTTTTAGCAGGTCTTTTACCCAATGTAAGAATGCCTGTCTTCTTATGTGGTCTGAAGACAACTGAGACCTGTGGAACCTCCCCCTAGGAGGAAGCCCCTTGAACTCCAGAGAATAACCTTGGGAGACTATTTCTAACGCCCAAGGATCCAGAACATCTCTTGCCCCAGCCTGAGCGAAGAGAGAGAGTCTGCCCCCCACCAGATCCGGTCCCGGATCGGGGGCCCGCATTTCATGCTGTCTTGGTAGCAGTGGCAGGTTTCCTGGCCTGCTTTCCTATGTTCCAGCCTTGCATAGGTCTCCAGGCTGGATTGGCTTGAGAAGTATTACCTTCCTGCTTAAACTTAGGTTTATTTTTGGTCTTGAAAAGACCTATCCCGAGGAAGGGCGTGGCCCTTGCCCCCAGTGATATCAGAGATAATCTCTTTCAAGTCAGGGCCAAAGAGTATTTTCCCCTTGAAAGGAATGTCAAGCAATTTGTTCTTGGAAGACGCATCCGCTGTCCAAGATTTTAACCGAAGCGCTCTGCGCCACAATAGCAAAACCCAGAATTTTTTCGCCGCTAACCTAGCCAATTGCAAGGTGGCGTCTAGGGTGAAAGAATTAGCCAATTTAAGAGCACGAATTCTGTCCATAATCTCCTCATAAACAGAAGAATTACTAATAATCGCCTTTCCTAGCTCATCAAACTAGAAACACGCGGCTGCAGTGACAGGGACAATGCATGCAATTGGATGTAGAAGGGAACCTTGCTGAACAAACATCTTTAGCAGACCTTCTAATTTTGTATCCATAGGATCTTGGAAAGCACAACTATCTTCTATGGGTATAGTGGCGCGCTTGTGTAGAGTAGAAACCGCCCCCTCGACCTTGGGGACTGTCTGCCATCAGTCCTTTCTGGGGTCGACTATAGGAAAACAATTTTATAAATATGGGGGAAGGTACTAAAGGTATACCGGGCCTGTCCCATTCTTTACTAACAATGTACGCCACCCGCTTGGATATAGGAAAAGCTTCGGGGGGCCCCGGGGCCTCTAAGAACTTTTCTATTTTACATAGTGGTTCTGGCATGACCAGATAATCACAATCATCCAAATTGGATAACACCTCCTTAAGCAGAGCGCGGAGATGTTCCAACTTAAATTTAAAATTAATCACATCAGGTTCAGCTTGTTGAGAAATGTTTCCTGAATCTGAAATTTCTCCCTCAGACAAAACCTCCCTGGCCCCCTCAGACTGGTGTAGGGGCCCTTCAGAAACCATATCATCAGCGTTCTCATGCTCTACAGAATTTTCTAAAACAGAGCAGTCGCGCTTTCGCTGATAAGTGGGCATATTGGCTAAAATGTTTTTGATAGAATTATCCATTACAGCCGTTAAATGTTGCATAGTAAGGAGTATTGGCGCACTAGATGTACTAGGTGCCTCCTGTATGGGCAAGACTGGTGTAGACGAAGTAGGGGATGATGCAGTACCATGCTTACTCCCCTCACTTGAGGAATCATCTTGGGCATCATTTTTACTAAATTTTTTATGACATAAAATACATATAGTTAAATGAGAAGGAACCTTGATTTCCCCACATTCAGAACACAATCTATCTGGTAGTTCAGACATGTTAAACAGGCATAAACTTGATAACAAAGCACAAAAAACGTTTTAAAATAAAACCGTTACTGTCACTTTAAATTTTAAACTAAACACACTTTATTACTGCAATTGCGAAAAAGTATGAAGGAATTGTTCAAAATTCACCAAAATTTCACCACAGTGTCTTAAAGCCTTAAAAGTATTGCACACCAAATTTGGAAGCTTTAACCCTTAAAATAACGGAACCGGAGCCGTTTTTATATTTAACCCCTTTACAGTCCCTGGAATCTGCTTTGCTGAGACCCAACCAAGCCCAAAGGGGAATACGATACCAAATGATGCCTTCAGAAAGACTTTTCTATGTATCAGAGCTCCACACACATGCAGCTGCATGCCATGCTGTCCTCAAAAAACAAGTGCGCCATTACCGGCGCGAAAATGAGGCTCTGACTATGATTAGGGAAAGCCCCTAAAGAATAAGGTGTCAAAAACAGTGCCTGCCGATATAATCATATCAAAATACCCAGAATAAATGATTCCTCAAGGCTAAATATGTGTTAATAATGAATCGATTTAGCCCAGAAAAAGTCTACAGTCTTAATAAGCCCTTGTGAAGCCCTTATTTACTATCTTAATAAAAATGGCTTACCGGATCCCATAGGGAAAATGACAGCTTCCAGCATTACATCGTCTTGTTAGAATGTGTCATACCTCAAGCAGCAAGAGACTGCACACTGTTCCCCCAACTGAAGTTAATTGCTCTCAACAGTCCTGTGTGGAACAGCCATGGATTTTAGTTACGGTTGCTAAAATCATTTTCCTCATACAAACAGAATTCTTCATCTCTTTTCTGTTTCTGAGTAAATAGTACATACCAGCACTATTTGAAAATAACAAACTCTTGATTGAATAATGAAAAACTACAGTTAAACACTAAAAAACTCTAAGCCATCTCCGTGGAGATGTTGCCTGTACAACGGCAAAGAGAATGACTGGGGTAGGCGGAGCCTAGGAGGGATCATGTGACCAGCTTTGCTGGGCTCTTTGCCATTTCCTGTTGGGGAGGAGAATATCCCACAAGTAAGGATGACGCCGTGGACCGGACACACCTATGTTGGAGAAAT
This sequence comes from Bombina bombina, assembly GCF_027579735.1. Taxonomy (NCBI): domain Eukaryota; kingdom Metazoa; phylum Chordata; class Amphibia; order Anura; family Bombinatoridae; genus Bombina; species Bombina bombina. Next base: position 39,604 of record NW_026511692.1, read on the forward strand.
TGATGCCTTGCTGATTGCTCATTTTATTGTTCCTATTTTTGTTTATATTATTGTCAGTAAGCAGACTCATTCTATCCATACCTGCAATCTTGCAGGACATATCATGAAGATTTTTACAATCATAGCCCCTATCCACCAAACGTGACGTGAGGTCATTGGCATGTTTCCAATAGTCTTCTAGACTAGTACAATTGCGTCGTAACCTTATGTACTGACCTTTAGGTATACCTCTTTTTAAATGATTAGGGTGTAAAGAATCAGCTCGCAAAATGGTGTTCCCTGATACTTTTTTTCTGAATACCTCAGTAGTTAAAGCGAGGTCAGTGTGACCTATGAGTACATCTAGATAAGGTATATTGTCTGCAGAAGCACTGTAGGTAAAACCAAGGTTACTAGAATTGTCATTAAGAGATTCAACAAAATTCGACAACTCCTTATCAGTGCCTTCCCACACAATCAAAATGTCGTCTATATATCTAGTGTATAATTTGATATGATTACTATAGACATTACCCTCACCAAAGATTTTCCATATCTCAAAATCTGCAAGGAAAAGATTTGCATACGAGGGGGCAAATTTTGCCCCCATCGCTGTACCTCTTAGTTGTAAAAAAAATTCCCCATTGAATACAAAGTAGTTATGGTTGAGTAAAAATGTTATTGCCTGCAAGATAAAGTCCATCAGTTTATTGTCATATCCAGAGTATCTCTCTAACATTCTTCTGATGGAACAGATACCTAACTCATGAGGGATGCAAGAATACAACGATATCGCATCAATCGTTGCAAATTTGTAACCCTCTTTCCACTGAAAATCCTGTATTTGTCTTAGTAAATGTTTTGTATCTCTAAGAAAACCTGGTAGAGACTGCACTATGGGCTGTAGTTGGGCATCAACCCATTCTCCCAACCTTTCCCCCAGGGAGCCAATAGCTGAAATAATTGGTCTCCCTGGGGGATTAGTGAGAGACTTGTGTATCTTTGGCAAATATTTAAAGATCGGTATCCTCGGATACTCAACATAAATATATTCCACTACCTTATCAGTAAGTATCGCATTTTCTAGAGCTAAATCTAATAGATGTCTCAATTCTCTTTGAAATTTAGTTGTTGGGTTAAATGTAAGCTTCCTATAAGTTAAGGTGTCATCCAACTGTCTGTAAGCCTCACCAATATAATCTGCTTTATCCAAAACTACAATGGAGCCCCCCTTATCCGAGTCAACTATCACCAGATTGGAATTCTTAGTGAGTTTTTCTAGAGCACAGATTTCGTTCTTATTCAAATTCTTATGTTTCACATTACTACTAGCCTTACTACTCTCTGTTTTCTCTGATAGCTCAATTAGATCTTGTTCCAAAATCGAGTGAAATAGTTCTATAACATCATTTCTAGCATGTACTGGATAGAAATTGCTAGGTACAGTTTTCTTCAAAGACTGTTGTTTGTCACACTCAACTGTTGGATTACTACCATCCTGCAATGCACATAGGGACACAATATCACATAGTACCTCAAAATTACATGTGTCACTTAAAACTTGTGTGTTCGAAGGTGCAATAGTAGGTTGGATAGTTTCTACAGTTCCTTTAAAGTGTTTATTTAAAGTGATTTTACGAATGAATTTATTTATATCTAATATCGTATCAAACAAATTGAAATCCCTAGTGGGAGAAAAGCCAAGTCCCTTAGACAAAACAGCAATTTCACTAGAGTCCAGTGCAATAGATGATAAGTTGATTACTTGTTGTCTTTGTGACCCTTCCTCTTCCACTGGGTCCTGCGACTCGGATACCTCGGTACAGATGTTACAGTCTCTATATTTTCTCCTGAAGTTTTTACCTTTTCTTTGTTTCTTCCTTTTTCCCTTGTATCTTCCATCATGGTCACCCCGTTTTTTGATCTAGTACCTCCCACAATTTCAGCCGTTGTAGACATTCTGATAGGTGTGGAGGTTGTGGGTAATTCAGGAGATGTGGCTCCTACAGTGACAGCCGATGTGGAGCTAATTTCACTTGTACCGGTAGTATTTTCAAAACTGGAAAAAGTAACCCTTTTCAGATTCTTATTCCTATTGCCATCATTATTGACATCACCTTTATGGTTCGACTTCTGTTTGTTCCTTTGTATCCTTCTCTCATTAACCCAGCTATACACCACTCCTAGATCGTAATCCTTAGTGTCTCTTTCATATTTTTTGAATTTGTTGTCAGATAATTCAATACTCAATTTGTCCAGTACTTCATCCAGTTGGCTCTGATAATGAATCAACTTCTCATCATCTTTAAATAATTCCAATTGTTTGTCCAATAGATCTATTTCCAACAGGATACAGTCTCTCTGATCTTTTTTAAATTTAACTAGCTTCTCCATCAGAATAAGAGAGCAATCTGTTAGGGACTGATTCCAAGAGAGCATAAATTCAGGAAAGTCCTTATGAAAAGCTGGGAACTTCTTTAATCTCAAGCCCCTTGGTATTTTCTTTTCATCCAGATAATGCTCTAGAAACTCTATGTCCCACCATAATTTCAATTCTTTGATGTGTATTTTTTCTTTATTAACAAACAATGTTCCCAGATCTAGTTTAGTTTCAACATTTGCTGTGCCTTTAAATAGTTTCTCCGATCTCTCCCTCCTCAATGTATCATTAATAGCAGCCATTTTAAATGTATTATTGACACTTTGGATGTTCACTTTACAATATGTACTGAAACAAATTTCCACTGGAGATAGAAAATAATAGACCAACAAACATCGACATGGAATTCGTGGATCAATTTGTTTATAATCAGTGTCCATAAACAGCAATATAATCAGTGCTTGGGTGGTGTAAACATTCCACACAGGAACCCCACAGTTGCGGGTAACACCACACCAATTCGTAAATATGTATAACATCCAATAATGAAAACACAAAAGGACTCACCACACTTTTATGAAGCCCACCTCAGAAATGGAAGTACCTGTATTTGCAGTCCAAACTTGTAGTCAGGCAAGTAGCTTGTAATTTGCGTCGCAATTTTCCGTAAGTGGTAGGCTTCACCGTGCTGCCTCTGTGACACACCTGATTAGTGAAAGGTGTGAGGCTGCTCCAGGCTCCGGCGCTGCTGGGGCTCTCCAAAAACCCGTAAGGCACAAGTAGAATTATCAAAGGCAATCAAACAGATCACAGTTCCGATGCAAGGAAAGGCAGGGAGAGATATCGGTAGTTAAAATAGTATAATTTTATTGATGCTTACATTAAAAATGTTTCACAAGGCACAGCAAACAAAAGAACTACGGCTGACGCGTTTCCTGCCTTAGCGGCAGTTCATCAGAGCACAAGATTCAGTGTTAGCAGCAGGTGTTTAATCAGGTATGGGTCTAAACCTTGACCAATCATAGTGAGCCGGTCGGGCGCAAAAGTTAACCCTATCCATACCCAAAAATGCTATCTTACTTATACGATTAACACTGTAATAATCTCTCAAGCAGTACAACTTAAAACTATAAACTAAAAAACATGTATACCTATAACTTACAACATACTATAGTTATCTGGAAACAATGTGAGGTATAACAATTGAGAAAGATGTAAAAGATCTTACTTATTCTAATTTAATATACATTAAAGATTCTCGTTAACCCCTTAAAGATATAATACAGGTAGAACACTGGTATAACACTAGGCAGCTGTTATAACAATGTAGCCACAAAAGTATACAAAGTCAAGTGCAACTATTTGTAAAATTAGCAAGTACAGCAGCCGTCTCATGTGTTCTAAACCCATAAAAATCTTGTAAAAATACACGATCGTATAATCAAATGAATTGCTCCCTATGGGACTTTTGTTGAAAAGGCAGTGTGAGATAGCTGACCACAGAATAAGGAGGGCCCATGTTCTGATATGTATATTTTCAATGCAATAATTAGTGACTTCCCCTAAAAAACATCATTAGGTAATGTAAAGCTTTATAAAGTTGAATTAGAAATAAAGATAGAAAAGACGGCTTAGACTATCGGTAAAGCAGACCATATTGTTAAGTGTCACATCATAGCGCTGGCTAAAGTTACTGGATATTTACCTATCAATATACAATTTAATATCGCTAATTTTATTAATGCCCATAGGGCTTCCAGTTTTGAGGGTATAAATCCAAAAAACTTCTCGCTTGGCGAGAGCTTTATATCTATCTCCACCTCTTATGCCTAACTTAACCTGTTCAATACCTTGAAACTTAAACACACTGAATTTATCACTATGGGATAAGAAATGTTTTGCAACGGGAGTTTTTGGCTCCTCAGCCTCTAGGGACAAAAGATGCTCACGTATTCTCTCTTTGAGACTCCTAGAGGTGAGTCCTACATACTGAAAATTGCACTGGGTGCACGTGATAAGATATATTACAAAATTTGAGTTGCAGTTTAATCTCTCACGAATTTTGTATGTTTGACTGGTAGTGCTAGAAGAAAATGTATCCCCAACCAGTGCGTAATCACAGCTTTTACATGGTTTTACTCCACATTTATAAAAACCTAACCTACCAGGTAACCAGCTTACCGCTTTATTAGTGCTGTTATTTTTGGAACTAAAATTTTTGGCAACCATATCACCTATTGTTTCTGATCTACTGGAAATAAAATTACAGTTTTTGCTTATTATTTTTAAGTCCTCATCTCTCTCCAAAAGAGGTAACCTTCTCCTGATAATATTGCAGATTTCATTGTATTGCCTGCTATATTTAGTTATAAAATTGATGCCTTGCTGATTGCTCATTTTATTGTTCCTATTTTTGTTTATATTATTGTCAGTAAGCAGACTCATTCTATCCATACCTGCAATCTTGCAGGACATATCATGAAGATTTTTACAATCATAGCCCCTATCCACCAAACGTGACGTGAGGTCATTGGCATGTTTCCAATAGTCCTCTAGACTAGTACAATTGCGTCGTAACCTTATGTACTGACCTTTAGGTATACCTCTTTTTAAATGATTAGGGTGTAAAGAATCAGCTCGCAAAATGGTGTTCCCTGATACTTTTTTTCTGAATACCTCAGTAGTTAAAGCGAGGTCAGTGTGACCTATGAGTACATCTAGATAAGGTATATTGTCTGCAGAAGCACTGTAGGTAAAACCAAGGTTACTAGAATTGTCATTAAGAGATTCAACAAAATTCGACAACTCCTTATCAGTGCCTTCCCACACAATCAAAATGTCGTCTATATATCTAGTGTATAATTTGATATGATTACTATAGACATTACCCTCACCAAAGATTTTCCATATCTCAAAATCTGCAAGGAAAAGATTTGCATACGAGGGGGCAAATTTTGCCCCCATCGCTGTACCTCTTAGTTGTAAAAAAAATTCCCCATTGAATACAAAGTAGTTATGGTTGAGTAAAAATGTTATTGCCTGCAAGATAAAGTCCATCAGTTTATTGTCATATCCAGAGTATCTCTCTAACATTCTTCTGATGGAACAGATACCTAACTCATGAGGGATGCAAGAATACAACGATATCGCATCAATCGTTGCAAATTTGTAACCCTCTTTCCACTGAAAATCCTGTATTTGTCTTAGTAAATGTTTTGTATCTCTAAGAAAACCTGGTAGAGACTGCACTATGGGCTGTAGTTGGGCATCAACCCATTCTCCCAACCTTTCCCCCAGGGAGCCAATAGCTGAAATAATTGGTCTCCCTGGGGGATTAGTGAGAGACTTGTGTATCTTTGGCAAATATTTAAAGATCGGTATCCTCGGATACTCAACATAAATATATTCCACTACCTTATCAGTAAGTATCGCATTTTCTAGAGCTAAATCTAATAGATGTCTCAATTCTCTTTGAAATTTAGTTGTTGGGTTAAATGTAAGCTTCCTATAAGTTAAGGTGTCATCCAACTGTCTGTAAGCCTCACCAATATAATCTGCTTTATCCAAAACTACAATGGAGCCCCCCTTATCCGAGTCAACTATCACCAGATTGGAATTCTTAGTGAGTTTTTCTAGAGCACAGATTTCGTTCTTATTCAAATTCTTATGTTTCACATTACTACTAGCCTTACTACTCTCTGTTTTCTCTGATAGCTCAATTAGATCTTGTTCCAAAATCGAGTGAAATAGTTCTATAACATCATTTCTAGCATGTACTGGATAGAAATTGCTAGGTACAGTTTTCTTCAAAGACTGTTGTTTGTCACACTCAACTGTTGGATTACTACCATCCTGCAATGCACATAGGGACACAATATCACATAGTACCTCAAAATTACATGTGTCACTTAAAACTTGTGTGTTCGAAGGTGCAATAGTAGGTTGGATAGTTTCTACAGTTCCTTTAAAGTGTTTATTTAAAGTGATTTTACGAATGAATTTATTTATATCTAATATCGTATCAAACAAATTGAAATCCCTAGTGGGAGAAAAGCCAAGTCCCTTAGACAAAACAGCAATTTCACTAGAGTCCAGTGCAATAGATGATAAGTTGATTACTTGTTGTCTTTGTGACCCTTCCTCTTCCACTGGGTCCTGCGACTCGGATACCTCGGTACAGATGTTACAGTCTCTATATTTTCTCCTGAAGTTTTTACCTTTTCTTTGTTTCTTCCTTTTTCCCTTGTATCTTCCATCATGGTCACCCCGTTTTTTGATCTAGTACCTCCCACAATTTCAGCCGTTGTAGACATTCTGATAGGTGTGGAGGTTGTGGGTAATTCAGGAGATGTGGCTCCTACAGTGACAGCCGATGTGGAGCTAATTTCACTTGTACCGGTAGTATTTTCAAAACTGGAAAAAGTAACCCTTTTCAGATTCTTATTCCTATTGCCATCATTATTGACATCACCTTTATGGTTCGACTTCTGTTTGTTCCTTTGTATCCTTCTCTCATTAACCCAGCTATACACCACTCCTAGATCGTAATCCTTAGTGTCTCTTTCATATTTTTTGAATTTGTTGTCAGATAATTCAATACTCAATTTGTCCAGTACTTCATCCAGTTGGCTCTGATAATGAATCAACTTCTCATCATCTTTAAATAATTCCAATTGTTTGTCCAATAGATCTATTTCCAACAGGATACAGTCTCTCTGATCTTTTTTAAATTTAACTAGCTTCTCCATCAGAATAAGAGAGCAATCTGTTAGGGACTGATTCCAAGAGAGCATAAATTCAGGAAAGTCCTTATGAAAAGCTGGGAACTTCTTTAATCTCAAGCCCCTTGGTATTTTCTTTTCATCCAGATAATGCTCTAGAAACTCTATGTCCCACCATAATTTCAATTCTTTGATGTGTATTTTTTCTTTATTAACAAACAATGTTCCCAGATCTAGTTTAGTTTCAACATTTGCTGTGCCTTTAAATAGTTTCTCCGATCTCTCCCTCCTCAATGTATCATTAATAGCAGCCATTTTAAATGTATTATTGACACTTTGGATGTTCACTTTACAATATGTACTGAAACAAATTTCCACTGGAGATAGAAAATAATAGACCAACAAACATCGACATGGAATTCGTGGATCAATTTGTTTATAATCAGTGTCCATAAACAGCAATATAATCAGTGCTTGGGTGGTGTAAACATTCCACACAGGAACCCCACAGTTGCGGGTAACACCACACCAATTCGTAAATATGTATAACATCCAATAATGAAAACACAAAAGGACTCACCACACTTTTATGAAGCCCACCTCAGAAATGGAAGTACCTGTATTTGCAGTCCAAACTTGTAGTCAGGCAAGTAGCTTGTAATTTGCGTCGCAATTTTCCGTAAGTGGTAGGCTTCACCGTGCTGCCTCTGTGACACACCTGATTAGTGAAAGGTGTGAGGCTGCTCCAGGCTCCGGCGCTGCTGGGGCTCTCCAAAAACCCGTAAGGCACAAGTAGAATTATCAAAGGCAATCAAACAGATCACAGTTCCGATGCAAGGAAAGGCAGGGAGAGATATCGGTAGTTAAAATAGTATAATTTTATTGATGCTTACATTAAAAATGTTTCACAAGGCACAGCAAACAAAAGAACTACGGCTGACGCGTTTCCTGCCTTAGCGGCAGTTCATCAGAGCACAAGATTCAGTGTTAGCAGCAGGTGTTTAATCAGGTATGGGTCTAAACCTTGACCAATCATAGTGAGCCGGTCGGGCGCAAAAGTTAACCCTATCCATACCCAAAAATGCTATCTTACTTATACGATTAACACTGTAATAATCTCTCAAGCAGTACAACTTAAAACTATAAACTAAAAAACATGTATACCTATAACTTACAACATACTATAGTTATCTGGAAACAATGTGAGGTATAACAATTGAGAAAGATGTAAAAGATCTTACTTATTCTAATTTAATATACATTAAAGATTCTCGTTAACCCCTTAAAGATATAATACAGGTAGAACACTGGTATAACACTATAACTATATAACACAGATAACTATAGTATGTTGTAAGTTATAGGTATACATGTTTTTTAGTTTATAGTTTTAAGTTGTACTGCTTGAGAGATTATTACAGTGTTAATCGTATAAGTAAGATAGCATTTTTGGGTATGGATAGGGTTAACTTTTGCGCCCGACCGGCTCACTATGATTGGTCAAGGTTTAGACCCATACCTGATTAAACACCTGCTGCTAACACTGAATCTTGTGCTCTGATGAACTGCCGCTAAGGCAGGAAACGCGTCAGCCGTAGTTCTTTTGTTGGCTGTGCCTTGTGAAACATTTTTAATGTAAGCATCAATAAAATTATACTATTTTAACTACCGATATCTCTCCCTGCCTTTCCTTGCATCGGAACTGTGATCTGTTTGATTGCCTTTGATAATTCTACTTGTGCCTTACGGGTTTTTGGAGAGCCCCAGCAGCGCCGGAGCCTGGAGCAGCCTCACACCTTTCACTAATCAGGTGTGTCACAGAGGCAGCACGGTGAAGCCTACCACTTACGGAAAATTGCGACGCAAATTACAATCTACTTGCCTGACTACAAGTTTGGACTGCAAATACAGGTACTTCCATTTCTGAGGTGGGCTTCATAAAAGTGTGGTGAGTCCTTTTGTGTTTTCATTATTGGATGTTATACATATTTACGAATTGGTGTGGTTTTACCCGCAACTGTGGGGTTCCTGTGTGGAATGTTTACACCACCCAAGCACTGATTATATTGCTGTTTATGGACACTGATTATAAACAAATTGATCCACGAATTCCATGTCGATGTTTGTTGGTCTATTATTTTCTATCTCCAGTGGAAATTTGTTTCAGTACATATTGTAAAGTGAACATCCAAAGTGTCAATAATACATTTAAAATGGCTGCTATTAATGATACATTGAGGAGGGAGAGATCGGAGAAACTATTTAAAGGCACAGCAAATGTTGAAACTAAACTAGATCTGGGAACATTGTTTGTTAATAAAGAAAAAATACACATCAAAGAATTGAAATTATGGTGGGACATAGAGTTTCTAGAGCATTATCTGGATGAAAAGAAAATACCAAGGGGCTTGAGATTAAAGAAGTTCCCAGCTTTTCATAAGGACTTTCCTGAATTTATGCTCTCTTGGAATCAGTCCCTAACAGATTGCTCTCTTATTCTGATGGAGAAGCTAGTTAAATTTAAAAAAGATCAGAGAGACTGTATCCTGTTGGAAATAGATCTATTGGACAAACAATTGGAATTATTTAAAGATGATGAGAAGTTGATTCATTATCAGAGCCAACTGGATGAAGTACTGGACAAATTGAGTATTGAATTATCTGACAACAAATTCAAAAAATATGAAAGAGACACTAAGGATTACGATCTAGGAGTGGTGTATAGCTGGGTTAATGAGAGAAGGATACAAAGGAACAAACAGAAGTCGAACCATAAAGGTGATGTCAATAATGATGGCAATAGGAATAAGAATCTGAAAAGGGTTACTTTTTCCAGTTTTGAAAATACTACCGGTACAAGTGAAATTAGCTCCACATCGGCTGTCACTGTAGGAGCCACATCTCCTGAATTACCCACAACCTCCACACCTATCAGAATGTCTACAACGGCTGAAATTGTGGGAGGTACTAGATCAAAAAACGGGGTGACCATGATGGAAGATACAAGGGAAAAAGGAAGAAACAAAGAAAAGGTAAAAACTTCAGGAGAAAATATAGAGACTGTAACATCTGTACCGAGGTATCCGAGTCGCAGGACCCAGTGGAAGAGGAAGGGTCACAAAGACAACAAGTAATCAACTTATCATCTATTGCACTGGACTCTAGTGAAATTGCTGTTTTGTCTAAGGGACTTGGCTTTTCTCCCACTAGGGATTTCAATTTGTTTGATACGATATTAGATATAAATAAATTCATTCGTAAAACCACTTTAAATAAACACTTTAAAGGAACTGTAGAAACTATCCAACCTACTATTGCACCTTCGAACACACAAGTTTTAAGTGACACATGTAATTTTGAGGTACTATGTGATATTGTGTCCCTATGTGCATTGCAGGATGGTAGTAATCCAACAGTTGAGTGTGACAAACAACAGTCTTTGAAGAAAACTGTACCTAGCAATTTCTATCCAGTACATGCTAGAAATGATGTTATAGAACTATTTCACTCGATTTTGGAACAAGATCTAATTGAGCTATCAGAGAAAACAGAGAGTAGTAAGGCTAGTAGTAATGTGAAACATAAGAATTTGAATAAGAACGAAATCTGTGCTCTAGAAAAACTCACTAAGAATTCCAATCTGGTGATAGTTGACTCGGATAAGGGGGGCTCCATTGTAGTTTTGGATAAAGCAGATTATATTGGTGAGGCTTACAGACAGTTGGATGACACCTTAACTTATAGGAAGCTTACATTTAACCCAACAACTAAATTTCAAAGAGAATTGAGACATCTATTAGATTTAGCTCTAGAAAATGCGATACTTACTGATAAGGTAGTGGAATATATTTATGTTGAGTATCCGAGGATACCGATCTTTAAATATTTGCCAAAGATACACAAGTCTCTCACTAATCCCCCAGGGAGACCAATTATTTCAGCTATTGGCTCCCTGGGGGAAAGGTTGGGAGAATGGGTTGATGCCCAACTACAGCCCATAGTGCAGTCTCTACCAGGTTTTCTTAGAGATACAAAACATTTACTAAGACAAATACAGGATTTTCAGTGGAAAGAGGGTTACAAATTTGCAACGATTGATGCGATATCGTTGTATTCTTGCATCCCTCATGAGTTAGGTATCTGTTCCATCAGAAGAATGTTAGAGAGATACTCTGGATATGACAATAAACTGATGGACTTTATCTTGCAGGCAATAACATTTTTACTCAACCATAACTACTTTGTATTCAATGGGGAATTTTTTTTACAACTAAGAGGTACAGCGATGGGGGCAAAATTTGCCCCCTCGTATGCAAATCTTTTCCTTGCAGATTTTGAGATATGGAAAATCTTTGGTGAGGGTAATGTCTATAGTAATCATATCAAATTATACACTAGATATATAGACGACATTTTGATTGTGTGGGAAGGCACTGATAAGGAGTTGTCGAATTTTGTTGAATCTCTTAATGACAATTCTAGTAACCTTGGTTTTACCTACAGTGCTTCTGCAGACAATATACCTTATCTAGATGTACTCATAGGTCACACTGACCTCGCTTTAACTACTGAGGTATTCAGAAAAAAAGTATCAGGGAACACCATTTTGCGAGCTGATTCTTTACACCCTAATCATTTAAAAAGAGGTATACCTAAAGGTCAGTACATAAGGTTACGACGCAATTGTACTAGTCTAGAGGACTATTGGAAACATGCCAATGACCTCACGTCACGTTTGGTGGATAGGGGCTATGATTGTAAAAATCTTCATGATATGTCCTGCAAGATTGCAGGTATGGATAGAATGAGTCTGCTTACTGACAATAATATAAACAAAAATAGGAACAATAAAATGAGCAATCAGCAAGGCATCAATTTTATAACTAAATATAGCAGGCAATACAATGAAATCTGCAATATTATCAGGAGAAGGTTACTTCTTTTGGAGAGAGATGAGGACTTAAAAATAATAAGCAAAAACTGTAATTTTATTTCCAGTAGATCAGAAACAATAGGTGATATGGTTGCCAAAAATTTTAGTTCCAAAAATAACAGCACTAATAAAGCGGTAAGCTGGTTACCTGGTAGGTTAGGTTTTTATAAATGTGGAGTAAAACCATGTAAAAGCTGTGATTACGCACTGGTTGGGGATACATTTTCTTCTAGCACTACCAGTCAAACATACAAAATTCGTGAGAGATTAAACTGCAACTCAAATTTTGTAATATATCTTATCACGTGCACCCAGTGCAATTTTCAGTATGTAGGACTCACCTCTAGGAGTCTCAAAGAGAGAATACGTGAGCATCTTTTGTCCCTAGAGGCTGAGGAGCCAAAAACTCCCGTTGCAAAACATTTCTTATCCCATAGTGATAAATTCAGTGTGTTTAAGTTTCAAGGTATTGAACAGGTTAAGAGGTGGAGATAGATATAAAGCTCTCGCCAAGCGAGAAGTTTTTTGGATTTATACCCTCAAAACTGGAAGCCCTATGGGCATTAATAAAATTAGCGATATTAAATTGTATATTGATAGGTAAATATCCAGTAACTTTAGCCAGCGCTATGATGTGACACTTAACAATATGGTCTGCTTTACCGATAGTCTAAGCCGTCTTTTCTATCTTTATTTCTAATTCAACTTTATAAAGCTTTACATTACCTAATGATGTTTTTTAGGGGAAGTCACTAATTATTGCATTGAAAATATACATATCAGAACATGGGCCCTCCTTATTCTGTGGTCAGCTATCTCACACTGCCTTTTCAACAAAAGTCCCATAGGGAGCAATTCATTTGATTATACGATCGTGTATTTTTACGAGATTTTTATGGGTTTAGAACACATGAGACGGCTGCTGTACTTGCTAATTTTACAAATAGTTGCACTTGACTTTGTATACTTTTGTGGCTACATTGTTATAACAGCTGCCTAGTGTTATACCAGTGTTCTACCTGTATTATATCTTTAAGGGGTTAACGAGAATCTTTAATGTATATTAAATTAGAATAAGTAAGATCTTTTACATCTTTCTCAATTGTTATACCTCACATTGTTTCCAGATAACTATAGTATGTTGTAAGTTATAGGTATACATGTTTTTTAGTTTATAGTTTTAAGTTGTACTGCTTGAGAGATTATTACAGTGTTAATCGTATAAGTAAGATAGCATTTTTGGGTATGGATAGGGTTAACTTTTGCGCCCGACCGGCTCACTATGATTGGTCAAGGTTTAGACCCATACCTGATTAAACACCTGCTGCTAACACTGAATCTTGTGCTCTGATGAACTGCCGCTAAGGCAGGAAACGCGTCAGCCGTAGTTCTTTTGTTTGCTGTGCCTTGTGAAACATTTTTAATGTAAGCATCAATAAAATTATACTATTTTAACTACCGATATCTCTCCCTGCCTTTCCTTGCATCGGAACTGTGATCTGTTTGATTGCCTTTGATAATTCTACTTGTGCCTTACGGGTTTTTGGAGAGCCCCAGCAGCGCCGGAGCCTGGAGCAGCCTCACACCTTTCACTAATCAGGTGTGTCACAGAGGCAGCACGGTGAAGCCTACCACTTACGGAAAATTGCGACGCAAATTACAAGCTACTTGCCTGACTACAAGTTTGGACTGCAAATACAGGTACTTCCATTTCTGAGGTGGGCTTCATAAAAGTGTGGTGAGTCCTTTTGTGTTTTCATTATTGGATGTTATACATATTTACGAATTGGTGTGGTGTTACCCGCAACTGTGGGGTTCCTGTGTGGAATGTTTACACCACCCAAGCACTGATTATATTGCTGTTTATGGACACTGATTATAAACAAATTGATCCACGAATTCCATGTCGATGTTTGTCTGCATATTATTTATCCAGTCTACACAATTTCTCTGGCACTGCGATTGTACACATTCATTCAGAGCAGCTAAAGCCTCCCTGAGCAACAAGTGGAGGTTCTCAAGCATAAATTTTAAATGTAGAAATATCAGAATCAGGTTAAATCATCTTCCCTGAGTCACAAATATCACCCACAGACTAAGCATATTGTGAGGTAGTATCAGACATGGTTCTTAAAGCGTCTGTATGCTCTGTATCTACCCCCAGAGCTGTTTTGCTTTCCTTTAATTTCAGGTAGTCTGACTAATACTGCTGCCAGTGTATTATACACAACCTTTGCCATGTCTTGTAAAATAAACGCTATGGGCGCCATTGATATACTTGGCGCCATTTGAGTGTGAGTCCCTGGAGCGGGAGTCAAAGGGTCTGACACGTGGGGAGAGTTAGTCGGCATAACTTCCCCCTCGACAGAATCCTCTGGTAAAATAAACGCTATGGGTGCCCTTGATGTACTTGGCGCCATTTGAGCGTGAGTCCCTAAAGCGGGAGTCAAAGGGTCTGACACGTGGGGAGAGTTAGTCGGCATAACTTCCCCCTCGACAGAATCCTCAGGTGATAATGTTTTTAAATACAAAAAATGATCTTTATTGTTTAACATGAAATCAGTACATCTGGTACACATTCTAAAATGGGGTTCCACCATGGCTTTAAACATAATAAACACAGAGCCTCCTCTATGTTAGACATGTTAGAACTAATAAAGAGACTAGTAAGCTTGGAAAACACTTTAAATCAAGTTAACAAGCAAATATAACAAACGTTACTGTGCCTTTAAGAGAAACAAATTTTGTCAAAATTTGAAAAACAGTGAAAAAAGGCAGTAAATCAAACGAAATTTTTACAGTACATGTAATAAGTTAACAGAGCATTGCACCCACTTGCAAATGGATGATTAACCCCTTAATGCAAAAAACAGATAAAAAAAAAAAAAAAAAACGACATTTTTTTAAACAGACACAACAAAACTGCCACAGCTGAGCTGTGGATTACCTTCCCTATAACTGTGTCTATGCAAAATTTAAGCCAGCCATGTGGAAAAATTAGGCCCCAATAAGTTTTATCACCAAACATATGTTAAAAAACGATTAAACATGCCAGCAAACGTTTTAAAACACATTCTTATAAGAGTATGTATGTCTATTAATAAGCCTGATCCAGTCGCTATCACTGCATTTAAGGCTTTACTTACATTACTTCGGTATCAGCAGTATTTTCTTAGTCAATTCCATTCCTTAGAAAAATATATTACTGCACATACCTTAGCATATATCTCTATCAATCAGCCTGGTACCAGTCGCTTTCACTGCATTTAAAGGCTGTACTTACATTACTTCGGTATCAGCAGTATTTTCTTAGTCAATTCCATTCCTTAGAAAAATATTTTACTGCACATACCTTATTTGCAGGAAAACCTGCACGCCATTCCCCCTCTGAAGTACCTTACTCCTCAGAATGTGTGAGAACAGCAACTGGATCTTAGTTACGTCTGCTAAGATCATAGAAAAAACGCAGGCAGATTCTTCTTCCAAATACTGCCTGAGATAAACAGCACACTCCGGTGCCATTTAAAAATAACAAACTTTTGATTGAAGAAATAAACTAAGTATAAAAAACCACAGACTCTCACGACCTCCTATCTATGTTGAGACTTGCAAGAGAATGACTGGTAATGGCAGTTAGGGGAGGAGCTATATAGCAGCTTTGCTGTGGGTGGACTCTTGCAACTTCCTGTTGGGAGGGAGAATATATCCCATAAGTAATGGATGATCCGTGGACTGGATACACTTAACAAGAGAAAAACCTCTGAAAACACAGAAGAATAAATAAGCAGAAATAGTGTTAGCTAGTCTTGAAAAAGAACTAGTTACCTTAATATCCAAAATAATCAATACCTTTTCAACAAAGAACAAATGTACTTTAATAAAAAAATAAAATAAAAAAGTAGATTTGTTAGCGTCAATATCTGATGAAGAAAATTCTGAATGAGAAAAAACATCATCAGAGAAGGATAAATCAGTATGTTGTTAGTCATTTGAAACTTCAATAATTAAAAAAGAAGTTTGAAAAAGACCTAAAAATTTTATTAGAAGGCACGATGTCAGACAAAGCCTTTAAAATAGAATCAGAAAAATATTTCTTATAAATCTTCTAAATATTTCTTGTACATAAGATGTAAAAAGAATGGCAATATATAAAGCATAAATACTAATGGATTCTGCATGTAAAAGTTTATCATGATAACTTATTACAAACCATAGCTAAAGATAAACATTCATAACATTTAAAATAAATTAACTTAGCTTTGGTAGGACTGAACTCAGTCAACAGGAATCCTCTTAGATTGTTTTGAAACAGGAACAGTGAAATCTTGCAATATGTAATAGAAAAAAAAAACAATATTTAAAGCAAAATTATCAAATTCCTTAAATGACAGTTTCAGGAATGGGAAAAGAATGCAAAATAATAAGCTTCTAGAAACCAGAAGCAATAAAAAAGTGAGGTTTAAATAATGTGAGGAAAAAAAGTGAAACAAAAAATACGCCCACATTTTTTGGCGCCAAATATGACGCCCACATTATTGGCGCTAAATACAACGCCCATATATTTGGCACCAAGTATGACGCCACATCCTCTGACACCAGAACCGACGCCCACATTTTTTGGCGCAAAAAAATGTCTGAATACACATGCATCAAAAATTACGTATTAACAGAATACAACTTCCGGCGTCAACTACGGCGCCGGAAATGACGACATTTTTGCGCCAAAAAAGTCTGCGCCAAGAATGACGCAATAAAAAGAAACATTTTCTGCCCCTGCAAGCCTAACAGCACACAGGGAAAAATTATCAATTGAAAATTTTCAAGGTAAAGAAAAATAAATTGAATTAAAATGCATTATCCCAAATAATGAAACTGACAGTCTGAATTTTAAAGGAATACTGATTATCCTGAATCATGGCAAATATAAGTTTAAAGACATATATTTAGAACTTTACATAGAAAGTGCCCAACCATAGCTTAGAGTGTCATAATAAAATAAGACCTACTTACCCTAAGACACTCATCTACATATAGTAGATAGCCAAACCAGTACTGAAACGAGAATCAGTAGAGGTAATGGTATATAAGAGTATATCGTCGATCTGAAAAGGGAGGTAGGAGAAGAAATCTCTACGACCGATAACAGAGAACCTATGAAATAGATCCCGTAGAAGGAGACCATTGAATTCAAATAGGCAATACTCTCTTCACATCCCTCTGACATTCACTGCACTCTGAGAGGAAAACCGGGCTCCAGCCTGCTGCGAAGCGCATATCAACGTAGAATATAGCACAAACTTACTTCAACACCTCCATGGGAGGCAAAGTTTGTAAAACTGAATTGTGGGTGTGGTGAGGGGTGTATTTATAGGCATTTTAAGGTTTGGGAAATTTTGCCCCTCCTGGTAGGAATGTATATCCCATACGTCACTAGCTCATGGACTCTTGCTAATTACATGAAAGAAAGATCCTTTACACACATCTGTCGGTATTCTCCTAAAACTTTGAGGCTTGGTTAGGAGTCTGAAAATCCGAGCAATCTTATTTAAAAATAAGCAAAACTATACATTAAAAAAAACAAACTTTATGGACTATATAAATAGATAATCTACAAAACATGAAAATAATGATTGTATGATGAAAAAAATGTGTATAATGTCCCTTTAAGGAGCTCAGAAAAGATACAGCAATCATCAAGGCTGGAACTCCCCAATGAGTCTGAGATAGGATTTAATCCTATGAAAATCCTAAAGACCCTTTATAAAATGAAAGGCAAAGTTATAAATCTCCTATAAGAGAGAATAGTCAGACTCCAAAAAGAGCCCACACTTCTAACACACCAACTTGAATCAATTCTGTTGGAAAAAACAGAAAATCTCTTATCCTCCAAGGTGTAAAAAAATTAAATGCCACAAGGTGGTAGCAAACACAATGGAAATTCAGATAGAAACATCTTTTAATCTGATTGAATAAAAAATGAAATAAAGAGAAAGCGGCATACATATTATATTCTGTAGCTTGAAACACCTAACAAGCACTGAAAACAGCTTTGTCCTTAAATATTAAAAGGATTATAGGACAGTCTCAAATAAACAGTTCACAAAGGCCCTCTGAGTACAAAGGTAGAGGAGTAACGCAGGCTTACTAGTGCATTCATTCTAGCAAGCTAGTTATAAATTTGGCAGCGCCCATTTTACCGAAGCAAGTAACGCTATGTAAATGTTGCCGCACTGGACAGTCCCACATGACCCTATCCGGTATGGACACGTTCATACAGAAAACATGGCATAAGTTAAAAACGCATAATAAAATATCCCAGAAGTATGGAGGGATCTGTAGAAGCTGCGTATGACATTCTTGTCAGTACACGATTGTAGCGCCTACTCAGAAGAAATAACTGCCATACAAAAACTCCCTACACATGCTAAGATACTTAGCAAAAGGGATTGATAGACGAAACCATAACTGTCCATTGTCACAGTCGAATAAAGTGTCATAGGAGTGTGTAATGGCGGGTTTGCACCAAAACAACGGCCTGAAGCCAGCGGGGAAAGTTACCCCCAACTTACCAGATCCCTCTCCTTAATACACAGCCGGCAAAAAAATAAATAAACATAAAGACAAGGTGTAGACAGACTATCACTGCATGTCTCTTCAAAGTTCAAGCTCACGCCCAATAAAATGAAGAATATGCGCTCTGGTTCTGCAGCTCTGCCGCGCTTCAATCTCTAAGTAGAGAGAAATAACAAAGCTTAACCCCACAAATACATTAACCAAAAAAATGATAACTAGAGAGGGCAGAAGGAGAATGTTGGTTCTCCAGACCAGAGCTGAAAACTTACAAAAGGCGCAGCCAACAGACATGATCTGTAAAAAATCTCTTTAAGGTAAAAGGAGAAAAATACTGCGCCATAACCGAAAGTATAAATCCTATCTGACAGGATCAAACTATGTGGTCCAGGTAGACAAGCCACCTATAATAAACTGCCTGTGGCAAATCAACTGGAAGAGAAACACAAAATCTCCCCATTGTGTGAGGGAAATCTTTTAGATATAAACTACTGGTAAGAAAATACCATGCAGGGATAAACTGCGTAAGGGAGGTAACATCTACCTAACTGTTACATGGTCCCCACACACCTAAAGCCTGGGACATAATATTACAAACCCCCCAAAAGGAGGATCTGTGCAATTTAGACCCTACAGAGGCAGAACAAGCGGCGTAATCCCTGTTCACTGGTTGAATAACCAGTTAACTGCTCAGCCGCCATATCTCCCAACTTGGAGATATATTAAATATGTAAACCCCTCATGAGGGTAACAGGTCCCACTCGGTCCCTGAATATCTCAGTCCTCTCTGATATTTTTGTCCCAAGACAAAACAATATGAAAGGATTTACCCTCCAGGGTCTTCTGCTGTAGAGCAGTCACAGCAGCTCCAGGTATGTTAGCCTTATCTGATCGCTGACAGGAACGTAAAGAAAAACAGAATAACCAACCCTGGTTTTCTATACAAGGGGTAGTAATAATGTTAAAAGTTAAGCAAGGACTACCTCGCCACCTTCCAACTGCTAAAAGCCACCATTACTCTAACTAAAGAGATTGACATGGACACAGCATAACCCCAATCCTTGCTTGCAGGGAAACTACCCATAAAAGGATTAAATATCTTCAGACACATCGTTATGGGAAGTGGGAGTGATACTTAAAGGGACATTATACACTCATTTTTTCTTTGCATAAATGTTTTGTAGATGATCTATTTATATAGCCCATGAAGTTTTTTTTTTTTTTTTTTAAATGTTTAGTTTTGCTTATTTTTAAATAACATTGCTCTGATTTTCAGACTCCTAACCAAGCCCCAAAGTTTTATGTGAATACCGTCAGCTACCTTCTCCAGCTTGCTCCTGTTTGTGTAAAGAGTCTTTTCATATGCAAAAGAAGGGGGAAGGGGGGGGGAAGTGTCTTATTTCCCACTTGCAGTGGGCTTTCCAGCTACCTTTTCAACAAAGCTAAACTGAAAGCTTCTAAGTAAGTTTTTAAACAGTTTATACTGGATTTTTATATCAATATCTGTGCATCTTATTCTTTATAGTGGTGTCTATTACATGCAGTTATATGAAAATGAGTGTATACTGTCCCTTTAACAGCTCTGCTGGGGTGTTCTTTGCCTCCACCTGGTGGCCAGGAGTTGAATTCCCACTAGTAATTGAATGGATTTGTGGACTCTCCATGCCATTGGAAAGAAAAATTGAGTATCATGTCCCTTTAAATGCTTTTAAACTATTCTTGCCGTGCAGACCTTTATTGTTGGTATATAATAAGCACATATTAAAAAAATATCTCTATAAAAGAAAAATGAATTACATACTGACAAATTAAAAAGATGCCTAATTTCAGACACATTTTTTTTCACGCAACAGTCATTCCTACTTTAGTGAGCGCAGCCATTAAGTCGTCATCTAGACGCAGACTGTTTTACTTGCTTAGCCAGAAGTAAAATCTATGAAAATGCTCTATCACACTTCAATAACGACACTAACAAGGCATACAGAAATGAAGGCTGCTTTCTCCCAGCACCGTCAAATTATAATTGCATTTTACTCAGATTAGAACTCGTGTTCCCAATACAATTTTTTTTTTCCAAGGCAGATGTAATGATTCAAATAAACATAGGAATACATTGTGCTAATGCTAAATAACTTCAGTTCACACCTGCAGCATCATCTATAATTCGGGGGGAATACTAAATTATCTCGTTAAACCAAACCCATGAATTATACCATGATTAATCCAGCAGAGATCATTTTAAATGGATCTGCCGAAGAATTTTTAAAAGCATTAAAAGGGACATTAAACACTAAATAAATGCTAGATAGAATGATGCATTCAAAGAAAAAATTAGTCTGAGAATAATATGTAGATGTATTTTTTAAAGTTTTATTAACTATTTAAATATTGACAAAATAAGTGTAAAGTGTTTAGTGTCTATAAAACATTGGGAGCTGCCACGTTGTAACTTAGGTTACCTTCTCTGCTATGGCCAATTAGGGACAGTTATAAATAGGTCACTAGAGTGTGCAGCCAATGGCTGTGTGGAATATAAGTGTTCTAACATGAACTGAAAAGCTCACAATCTCAGAATGGAATAACAGGAAAAGAAGACAAAATAAATAATGAAAGTATATTGCAGAGTTTTTTTTATATATATAATTACCATCTCAAAGTGTTTAATGTCCCTTTAAAAGGGATATAGAAGTAAGATCATCTATTTTTTTCACCACAATGCTTGTTTTGATAAAGCCAAATCACAAACTGTATAATCTGAGATATAATCAGCAATTGGAGCCCGATTAACAGTGCACTGTCTAGGCACGGGTGCCACACATTTATTTTTTAGCATGGAGGTTCAGTCACCAACTATAGAATTGGCCAGAGGCCACATTACCTCACACATCAAAGGTAGTGCATCAAAATATAATTAAATTCTAATCACATTTTTAGTTAAAAATTGCACATGAAAGTAGTTACTGCCAAGAATTTTAACAGTAACACACTTAATTACCTAGTGCAGGGGTCGACAATTTAGGAGCCAGTAAGAATAATTAGAAGCCAGACAAATTGTGGAACAGATTTTCTATAACAAAGGACTGATTTCTGATCTTTGCTCACTGGTGCTGGGAGCCACACAAAAAAGCCTTGTAGGGCTGTGACAGCCCTTGAGTCATAATTAGGGATGGGCGAATGTGTTTATATTCGAATTCGAATGTAAGAACGAATGTTATTGAAGAAATTTGATTTACATAATAGAATGTTGATAAGAACCAATATTCTTAAAAATTATATTATTGAATGTTACAGTTTTCGAATGTCACTTTTGAATTTGAATGTGACATTTGTAGACTAGAAAAAATAATTTATGCTTACCTGATAAATTTATTTCTCTTGAAGTGTATCCAGTCCACGGATCATCCATTACTTATGGGATATTCTCCTTCCCAACAGGAAGTTGCAAGAGGATCACCCACAGCAGAGCTGCTATATAGCTCCTCCCCTAACTGTCATATCCAGTCATTCGACCGAAAACAAACAGAGAAACCATAGGGTGCAGTGGTGACTGTAGTTTAATTAAAATTTAGACCTGCCTTAAAAGAACAGGGCGGGCCGTGGACTGTATACACTACAAGAGAAATAAATTTATCAGGTAAGCATAAATTATGTTTTCTCTTGTTAAGTGTATCCAGTCCACGGATCATCCATTACTTATGGGATACCAATACCAAAGCTAAAGTACACGGATGATGGGAGGGACAAGGCAGGATTAAGCGGAAGGAACCACTGCCTGAAGAACCTTTCTCCCAAAAACAGCCTCCGAAGAAGCAAAAGTATCAAATTTGTAAAATTTGGAAAAAGTGTGAAGCGAAGACCAAGTCGCGGCCTTGCAAATCTGTTCAACAGAGGCCTCATTTTTAAAGGCCCAGGTGGAAGCCACAGCTCTAGTGGAATGAGCTGTAATCCTTTCAGGGGGCTACTGTCCAGCAGTCTCATAGGCTAGGCGTATTATGTTCCGAAGCCAAAAGGAAAGAGAGGTTGCCGAAGCTTTTTGACCTCTCCTCTGTCCAGAGTAAACGACAAACAGGGTAGATGTTTGACAAAAATCTTTAGTAGTTTGTAAGTAAAACTTCAATACACGGACTACGTCCAGATTATGAAAAAGACGTTCCATCTTTGAAGAAGGATTAGGACACAATGATGGAACAACAATCTCTTGATTGATATTCTTGTTAGAAACCACCTTAGGTAAAAACCCAGGTTTGGTACGCAGGACTACCTTATCTGCATGATAAATCAGATAAGGAGAATCACATTGCAAGGCAGATAGCTCAGAGACTCTCCGAGCCGAGGAAACAGCCATCAAAAACAGAACTTTCCAAGACAAAAGTTTAATTGAAGAACTTTAATAACCAAGTTTAAGCTCCACAGGGGAGCAACAGGTTTAAACACAGGCTTAATTCTAACCAAAGCCTGGCAAAATGCCTGGACGTCTGGAACCTCTGCCAGACGCTTGTGCAAAAGAATAGACAGAGCAGAAATCTGTCCCTTTAAGGAACTAGCTGATAATCCTTTGTCCAAGCCCTCTTGGAGAAAAGACAATATTCTAGGAATCCTAACCTTACTCCATGAGTAATTCTTGGATTCACACCAATAAAGATATTTACTCCATATCTTGTGGTAGATTTTCCTGGTAACAGGCTTTCGTGCCTGTATTAAAGTATCAATGACTGACTCGGAGAAGCCACGCTTTGATAGAATCAAGCGTTCAATCTTCATGCAGTCAGTCTCAGAGAAATTAGATTTGGATGATTGAAAGGACCTTGTATCAGAAGGTCCTGTCTTAGAGGCAGAGTCCATGGTGGAATGGATGACATGTCCACTAGGTCTGCATACCAAGTCCTGCGTGGCCATGCAGGTGCTATCAGAATCACTGATGCTCTCTCCTGTTTGATTTTGGCAATCAGTCGAGGGAGCAGAGGAAACGGTGGAAACACATAAGCCAGGTTGAAGAACCAAGGCGCTGCTAGAGCATCTATCAGCGTCGCTTCTGGGTCCCTGGACCTGGATCCGTAACAAGGAAGCTTGGCGTTCTGGTGAGACGCCATGAGATCCAGTTCTGGTTTGCCCCAACGATGAATCAACTGAGCAAACACCTCCAGATGGAGTTCCCACTCCCCCGGATGGAAAGTCTGACGACTTAGAAAATCCGCCTCCCAGTTCTCCACGCCTGGGATATGGATTGCTGACAGGTGGCAAGAGTGGTACTCTGCCCAGCAAAATATTTTTGAGACTTCTAACATCGCTAGGGAACTCCTGGTTCCCCCTTGGTGGTTGATGTAAGCCACAGTCGTGATGTTGTCCGACTGAAATCTGATGAACCTCAGTGTTGCTAACTGAGGCCAAGCCAGAAGAGCATTGAATATCGCTCTTAACTCCAGAATATTTATTGGAAGGAGTTTCTCCTCCTGAGTCCACGATCCCTGTGCCTTCAGGGAATTCCAGACTGCACCCCAACCTAGAAGGCTGGCATCTGTTGTTACAATTGTCCAATCTGGCCTGCGAAAGGTCATACCCTTGGACAGGTGTACCCGAGACAACCACCAGAGAAGAGAATCTCCGGTCTCTTGATCCAGATTTAGCAGAGGGGACAAATCTGTGTAATCCCCATTCCACTGACTCAGCATGCATAATTGCAGCGGTCTGAGATGAAGGCGCGCAAATGGCACTATGTCCATTGCCGCTACCATTAAGCCGATTACCTCCATGCACTGAGCTACCGAAGGGCGCGGAATGGAGTGAAGAACACGGCAAGCATTTAGAAGTTTTGATAACCTGGACTCCGTCAGGTAAATTTTCATTTCTACAGAATCTATAAGAGTCCCTAAGAAGGAGACTCTTGTGAGTGGGGATAGAGAACTCTTTTCCGCGTTCACTTTCCACCCATGCGACCTCAGAAATGCCAGAACTATCTCTGTATGAGACTTGGCAACTTGAAAGCTTGACGCCTGTATCAGGATGTCGTCTAGATACGGAGCCACTGCTATGCCTCGCGGTCTTAGAACCGCCAGAAGTGAGCCCAGAACCTTTGTAAAGATTCTCGGGGCTGTAGCGAACCCGAAGGGAAGAGCTACAAATTGGTAATGCCTGTCTAGAAAGGCAAACCTTAGAAACCGATGATGATCTTTGTGAATCGGTATGTGAAGGTAGGCATCCTTTAAGTCCACTGTGGTCATGTACTGACCTTCTTGGATCATGGGTAGGATGGTCCGAATAGTTTCCATTTTGAAAGATGGAACTCTGAGGAATTTGTTTAAGATCTTTAGATCCAAAATTGGTCTGAAGGTTCCCTCTTTTTTGGGAACCACAAACAGATTCGAATAAAAACTCTGTCCTTGTTCCGTCCGCGTAACTGGATGGATCACTCCCATAACTAGGAGGTCTTGCACACAGCGTAGGAATGCCTCTTTCTTTATCTGATTTTCAGATAGCCTTGAAAGATGAAATCTCCCTTGTGGAGGGGAAGCTTTGAAGTCCAGAAGATATCCCTGAGATATGATCTCCAACGCCCAGGGATCCTGAACATCTCTTGCCCACGCTTAGGCAAAGAGAGAAAGTCTGCCCCCTACTAGATTCGTCGCCGGATAGGGGGCCGTTCCTTCATGCTGTCTTAGAGGCAGCAGCAGGCTTTCTGGCCTGCTTGCCTTTGTTCCAGGACTGGTTAGGTTTCCAGGCCTGCTTAGATTGAGCAAAAGTTCCCTCTTGTTTTGAAGCGGAGGAAGTTGATGCTGCACCTGCCTTGAAATTTCGAAAGGCACGAAAATTAGACTGTTTGGCCTTTGCTTTGGCCCTGTCCTGAGGAAGGGTGTCACCCTTACCTCCAGTAATGTCAGCAATAATTTCCTTCAAACCAGGCCCGAATAATGTCTGCCCCTTGAAAGGAATGTTGAGTAATTTAGACTTCGAAGTCACGTCAGCTGACCAGGATTTAAGCCATAGCGCCCTACGCGCTTGGATGGCGAATCCGGAATTCTTAGCCGTTAGTTTAGTCAAATGAACAATGGCATCAGAAACAAATGAGTTAGCTAGCTTAAGTGTTCTAAGCTTGTCAATAATTTCAGTCAATGGAGCTGTATGGATGGCCTCTTCCAGGGCCTTAAACCAGAATGCCGCCGCGGCCGTGACAGGCGCAATGCATGCAAGGGGCTGTAAAATAAAACCTTGTTGAATAAACATTTTCTTAAGGTAACCCTCCAATTTTTTATCCATTGGATCTGAAAAAGCACAACTGTCCTCAACCGGGATAGTAGTACGCTTTGCTAAAGTAGAAACTGCTCCTTCCACCTTAGGGACCGTCTGCCATAAGTCCCGTGTAGTGGCGTCTATTGGAAACATTTTTCTAAATATAGGAGGTGGGGAAAAAAGGCACACCCGGTCTATCCCACTCCTTGCTAATAATTTCTGTAAGCCTTTTAGGTATAGGAAAAACATCAGTACACACCGGTACCGCATAGTATTTATCCAGCCTACACAATTTCTCTGGTACTGCAACTGTGTTACAGTCATTCAGAGCAGCTAATACCTCCCCAAGCAACACACGGAGGTTCTCAAGCTTAAATTTAAAATTAGAAATCTCTGAATCAGGTTTCCCCGAATCAGAGATGTCACCCACAGACTGAAGCTCTCCGTCCTCATGATCTGCATATTGTGACGCAGTATCAGACATGGCCCTTACAGCATATGCGCGCTCTGTATTTCTCCTAACCCCAGAGCAATCGCGCTTGCCTCTTAATTCAGGCAACCTGGATAATACCTCTGACAGGGTATTATTCATGATTGCAGCCATGTCCTGCAAGGTAATCGCTATGGGCGTCCCTGATGTAATTGGCGCCATATTAGCGTGCATCCCCTGAGCGGGAGGCGAAGGGTCTGACACGTAGGGAGAGTTAGTCGGCATAACTTCCCCCTCGTCAGAATCTTCTGGTGATATTTCTTTTATAGTTAAAGACTGATCTTTACTGTTTAAGGTGAAATCAATACATTTAGTACACATTCTCCTATGGGGCTCCACCATGGCTTTCAAACATAATGAACAAGTAGTTTCCTCTGTGTCAGACATGTTTAAACAGACTAGCAATGAGACTAGCAAGCTTGGAAAACACTTTAAACAAGTTTACAAGCAATATAAAAAACGTTACTGCACCTTTAAGAAACACAAATTTTGTCAAAATTTGAAATAACAGTGAAAAAAGGCAGTTACACTAACGAAATGTTTACAGTGTATGTAACAAGTTAGCAGAGCATTGCACCCACTTGCAAATGGATGATTAACCCCTTAATACCCAAAATGGAATAATAAAACACAAAAACTTTTTTTTTTTTTTCCATCCCTAGAAAAATATTAACTGCACATACATTATTGCAGGAAAACCTGCACGCCATTCCCTCTCTGAAGTTACCTCACTCCTCAGAATATGTGAGAACAGCCATGGATCTTAGTTACTTCTGCTAAGATCATAGAAAACGCAGGCAGATTCTTCTTCTAAATACTGCCTGAGATAAACAGTACACTCCGGCACCATTTAAAAATAACAAACTTTTGATTGAAGAATAAACTAAGTATAAAACACCACACTCCTCTTACGACCTCCATCTTGGTTGAGGCTTGCAAGAGAATGACTGGATATGACAGTTAGGGGAGGAGCTATATAGCAGCTCTGCTGTGGGTGATCCTCTTGCAACTTCCTGTTGGGAAGGAGAATATCCCATAAGTAATTGATGATCCGTGGACTGGATACACTTAACAAGAGAAATACTATTTTTAATGTCACATTCGAATTTGAATATTACATTTATAAAACACAGTATTAGACTAGAAATACTACAGTATTTCGAATTTGAATGTCATATTCAAATTAGAATGTAGCATTCGAATATTACATTTATTAAACAACTATTTGGGAGGCGCAGTGAGGATTATACCCCACAAGTTCCCAATTGCTTAAAAGCCACTACTGCGCTACTGAAGAGACTGAAGTGGGCTATGGCTAAACCCCAGGAAAGATCAGAGCCAACCTGCTATGCTTTAAAATAAAAAATTATTGATTGAAGAAATTTCTATCAGACACCTAAACTTTACCACCTCCTTGCAACCTAGGCAAAGAGAATGACTGGGGGTTGTGGGAAGGGAAGTGATACTTAACATACTTAATGGCTGGGCGATTAACCGCATATGCGGTTTTAAACAGCGATTAACCGCTGTGATTTAAAAACCCAGAGTCTCAGCGGTTTTTACGGGGGGGGGAGGCGGCACTGCGGGGCATAGAAGAGAGGAGACACGTGATCAATGTGGGTTACTCACTCAGGTGAATGAAAGCTGGAGGCAAGCAAGTAAGAAACTTGCACTACGGGCAGGATAAAGCAGCGACCTACGGGATATACAATCCTAACAGGAGGGGCAAAGTTTCCCAAACCTCAAAATGCCTATAAATTCACCCATCACCACACCCACAATTCAGTTTAACGAATAGCCAAGTAGTGGGGTGATAAAGAAAGGAGTAATAAAGCATCTACAAAGGAATTTGGAAATAATTGTGCTTTATACAAAAAAATCATAACCACCATAAAAAAGGGTGAGCCTCATAGAGTCCATGAGCTAGTGACGTATGGGATAGCAATACCCAAGATGTGGAACTCCACGTAAGAGTCACTAGAGAGGGAGGGATAAAAAACAGCCATTTTCCGCTGAAAAAAATAAATAATCCACAACCCAAAATATAAGTTTAATCTCATAAATGAAAGGGAAAAACTTAAATCAAAACCGGAAGAATCAAACTGAAACAGCTGCCTGAAGAACTTTTCTACCAAAAACTGCTTCTGAAGAAGCAAATACATCAAAACGGTAGAATTTAGTAAATGTATGCAAAGAAGAGCAAGTAGCAGCTTTGCAAATCTGAGCAACTGAAGCTTCATTCTTAAAGGCACACGAAGTGGAAACTGATCTAGTAGAATGAGCTGTAATTCTCTGAGGTGGGGCTTGACCCAACCCCAAATAGGCTTGATGAATCAAAAGCTTTAACCACGAAGCCAAAAAAACGACAGAAGCCTTCTGACCTTTCCTGGAACCAGAAAAGATAACAAATAGACTAGAAGTCTTCCTGAAATCTTAGTAGTTTCAACATAATATTTCAGAGTTCTTACCACATCCAAAGAATGTAAAGATCTCTCCAAATAATTCTTAGGATTAGGACACAAGGAAGGAACAACAATTTCTCCATTAATGCTGTTAGAATTCACAACCTTAGGTAAGAATTTAAATGAAGTCCGCAAAACTGCCTTATCCTGATGAAAAATCAGAAAAGGAGATTCACAAGAGAGAGTGGATAATTCAGAAACTCTTCAAGCAGAAGAGATGGCCAAAAGGAACAACACTTTCCAAGAAAGTAGTTTAATGTCCAAAGAATGCATAGGCTCAAACGGAGGAGCCTGTAAATCCTTCAAAACCAAATTAAGACCCCAAGGAGGAGAGATTGATTTAATGACAGGCTTGATACAGACCAAAGCCTGAACAAAACAATGAATATCAGGAAGTTTAGCAATCTTTCTGTGAAATAAAACAGAAAGAGCAGAGATTTGTACTTTCAATTAACTTGCAGACAAACCTTTATCCAAACCATCCTGAAGAAATTTGTAAAATTCTAGAAATTCTAAAAGAATGCCAAGAGAATTTATGAGAAGAACACCATGAAATGTAAGTCTTCCAAACTCGATAATAAATCTTTCTAGAAACAGATTTGCGAGTCTGCAACATAGTATTAATCACGGAGTCAGAAAAAGCTCTATGATTAAGCACTAAGCGTTCAATTACCATACCTTAAAATTTAATGATTTGAGATCCTGATGAAAAAACGGACCTTGAGATAGAAGGTCTGGCCTTAATGGAAGTGGCCAAGGTTGGCAACTGGACATCAGAACAAGATCCGCATACCAAAACCTGTGAGGCCATGCTGGAGCCACCAGCAGCACAAACGATTGCTCCATGATGATTTTGGAGATCACTCTTGGAAGAAGAACTAGAGGCGGGAAAATATAAGCGTGTTGATAACACCAAGGAAGTGTCAACGCATCCACTGCTTCCACCTGAGGATCCCTGGACAGGTACCTGGAAAGTTCTTTGTTTATATGAGATGCCATCAGATCTATTTCTGGAAGCCCCACATCTGAACAACTTGAGAAAACGCATCTGGGTGGAGAAACTATTCTCCCGGATGTAGCGTCTGATGACTGAGGTAATCCGCTTTCCAATTGTCTATACCTGGGATATGAACCGCAGAAATTAGACAGGAGCTGGATTCCGCCCAAAGAAGTATCCAAGATAGCTTAAAGACTGAGTCCCACCCTGATGATTGACATATGCCACAGTTGTGAAATTGTCTGTCTGAAAAGAAAATAACGGTTCTCTCTTCAACAGAGGCCAAAACTGAAGAGCCCTGAGAATCGCACGGAGTTCCAAAATATTTATTGGTGATCTCGCCTCTTGAGATTTCCAAACCCCTTGTGCTGTCAGAGATCCCCAACCTGAAAGACTTGCATCTGTTGTGATCACAGTCCAGGTTGAATGAACGAAAGAGGCCCCTAGAATTATACGATGGTGATCTAACCACCAAGTCAGAGAAAGTCGAACATTGGGATTTAAGGATACTAATTGTGATATCCTTGTATAATCCCTGAACCATTGGTTCAGCATACAAAGCT
Source organism: Bombina bombina (assembly GCF_027579735.1). NCBI lineage: Eukaryota > Metazoa > Chordata > Amphibia > Anura > Bombinatoridae > Bombina > Bombina bombina. The sequence continues at coordinate 69,923 of NW_026511692.1, forward strand.
GGAGAGGTCTCATATGAAAACGAGCAAAGGGGATTGCGTCCGATGCTGCAGTCATGAGACCTAAAACTTCCATGCACAAAGCTATTAAAGGGAATGACTGAGACTGAAGGTTCAGACAGTCTGCAATCAATTTAAAATGTCTCTTGTCTGTTAGAGACAAAGTCATGGTCACTGAATCTATCTGGAAACCTAAAAAGTTTACCTTATCTGAGGAATCAAAGAACTTTTTGGTGAATTGATCCTCCAACAATGTCTTCAAGGAAACAACACTAGTTGATTCGTGTGAAATTCTGCAGAACGTAAAGACTGAGCAAGTACCAAGATATCGTCCAAATAAGGATTATCCGCAATACCACGCTCTTTGATTACAGAGAGTAGGACACCGAGAACCTTTGAAAAGATCGTTGGAGCTGTCGCTAGGCCAAAAGGAAGAGCAACAAATTGGTAATGCTTGTCTAGAAAAGAGAATCTCAGGAACTGACAGTGATCTGGATGAATCAGAATATGAAAATATGTATCCTGTAAGTCTATTGTGGACATATAATGCCCTTGTTGAACAAAAGGCAGAATAGTCCTTATAGTCACCATTTTGAAAGTTGGTACTCTTACATATCGATTCAAAATTTTTAAATCCAAAAATGGTCTGAATGAATTTTCTCTTTCTTTGGGACAATGAATAGATTTGAATAAAACCCCAAACCCTGTTCCTGAAACGGAACTGGCATGATTACCCCTAAAAACTCCAGGTCTGAAACACACTTCAGGAAAGCCTGAGCCTTTACTGGGTTTGCTGGAATGCATGAGAGAGAAAAAATCTTCTCACAGGCGGTCTTACTCTGAATCCTATTCTGTACCCCTGAGAGACAATACTCTGAATCCAATGATTTTGGACCGAATTGATCCAAACATCTTTGAAAAATCTTAATCTGCCCCCTACCAACTGAGCTGGAATAACGGCCGCACCTTCATGCAGACTTGGGGGTCGACTTTGATCTCTTAAATGGCTTGGATTTATTCCAATTTGAAGAAGGCTTCCAATTGGAAACAGATTGCTTCCAATTGGAAACAGATTCCTTGGGGGAAGAAATAGGTTTCTGTTCCTTATTTTGTCAAACTAAAACGGATAGAAGCTTTAGATTTACCCTTAGGTCTTTAATCCTGAGGCAAAAAACTCCCTTCCCCCCAGTGAGAGTTGAAATTATTTAATCCAACTGAGAACCAAATAATGTATTACCTTGGAAAGAAAGGGATAGCAATCTGGACTTAGAAGTCATATCAGCATTCCAAGATTTAAGACACAAAGCTCTTCTAGCTAAAATAGCTAAGGACATAGATTTAACATCAATTTTGATGATATCAAAAATGGCATCACAAATGAAATTATTAGCATGTTGAATCCAGTTAACCATGCTAGACAAATCATGATCCGATACTTGTTGCGCTAAAGTTTAAAACCAAAAAGTTGAAATAGCTGCAACATCAGTCAAAGAAATTGCAGGCCTAAAAAGATGACCGGAATAAAAATAAGCTTTCCTTAGATAAGATTCAAGTTTCCTATCTAAAGGGTCTTTAAAAGAAGTACTAACTTCCGTAGGAATAGTAGTACGTTAGCAAGAGTAGAGATAGCCCCATCAATTTTGGGGATCTTTTCCCAAAACTCCAATCTAACTGCTGGCAAAGGATACAAATTTTTAAATCTTGAAGAAGGAATAAAAGAAGTACTAGGCCTATTCCCTTCCTTAGAAATCATAATAGAAATAGCATCAGGAACTGGAAAAACCTCTGGAATAACCACAGGAGGTTTCTAAACAGAATAAGTAGATTTGTCAGTGTCAATAATATCTGAGGAAGGATCTTCTGAATCAGATAGATCCTCATGAGAGGAGGATAATTCAGTATGTTGTCAGTCATTTGAAATTTCATTAACTTTATGAGAAGTTTTAAAAGACCTTTACATTTATTAGAAGGCGGGATGGCACACAAAGCCTTCTGAATAGAATCAGCAATAATTTTTTATAAATTAGATGTTAAAAGAACAGCAACAGGCAATGTACTATTACTGATGGACACATTCTCTGCATGTAAAAGTTTATCATGACAACTTATTACAAACCATAGCTGGAGATATAATCTCCACAAGAATACAACAAATGTGCTTAGCTTTGGTAGAACTGTTATCAGTCAGCAGGGTTCCAACAGTGAATTCTGAGACAGGATCAGATTGAGACATCTTGCAAATGTAAGAGAAAAAACAACATATAAAGCAAAATTATCAATTTCCTTATATGGCAGTTTCAGGAATGGGAAAAAAATGCAAACAGCATAGCCCTCTGATAGATAAAAAAGGCAAGAGGCATATAGGAATGGGGTTTAAAATAATGAAAATATTTGGCGCCAATTATGACGCACAGAGAAATATTTTTGGCGCTAACAACATCCGGAAATGACACACTCGCGTCATTGAAGACGCAACCTTGTAAAAGGACTCGGCGTCAACAAAGACGCCGGAAATGACGAATTTGCGTCATCGAATGTAACTTTGCGGCAAAAAAATCTTGCGCAAAAAATGACGCAATATAGTTTGGCATTGCGTGCTCTCGCGAGCCTAATTCTGCCCACGAGTTTAAAATGACAGTCAATTTGAAAAAAAGACTATACCCCAGGTAAGACATACATTTTCCTAAAAAATGCATTTCCCAGATAAGAAAATGACAGTCTGCAAAAGGAAATATACTGAAACCTGAATCATGGCAAATACAAGTACAATACATATATTTAGAACTTTATATAAATACATAAAGTGCCAAACCATAGCTGAGAGTGTCTTAAGTAATGAAAACATACTTACCAAAAGACACCCATCCACATATAGCAGATAGTCAAACCAGTACTGAAACGGTTATCAGTAGAGGTAATGGAGTATGAGAGTATATCGTCCATCTGAAAAGGGAGGTAGGAGATGAATCTCTACGACTGATAACAGAGTACCCATGAAAAAGACCCCCGTTAGGGAAATCATCGAATTCAATAAGTGATACTCCCTTCACATCCCTCTGACATTCGCTGTACTCTGAGAGGAATTGGGCTTCAAAAATGCTGAGAAGCGCATATCAACGTAGAAATCTTAGCACAAACTTACTTCACCACCTCCATAGGAGGCAAAGTTTGTAAAACTGATTTGTGGGTGTGGTGAGGGGTGTATTTATAGGCATTTTGAGGTTTGGGAAACTTTGCCCCTCCTGGTAGGATTGTATATCCCATACGTCACTAGCTCATGGACTCTTGCCAATTACATGAAAGAAATATATATATAAACAAACTTTAGATTGCTCATTGAAATTATTTACATACTGATTGTGCAATCATGTCTAAAAGAGCTCAGTGTCTTTAAACATTCCACCTTTGCCACAAGTCCATTCATGAAATTTCTGCCCTACTAGATCTTCCCCCATCAACTGTTAGTGCTATTATTGTGAAGGAGAAGTGTCTATAAGCAACAACAGAAGCAACAACAGCCCAGCCATGAAGTGGTAGACCATGCAAACGTACAGAGTGGGGCTTCAGAGTCATCACTCACTACAGAGTTCCAAACTGATTCTGGAAGCAACATAAGCACAATAACTGTGCATAGAAAAGTTCTCGAAATGGGTTTCCATGACTGAGCAGCTGAACACAAGTTTCACATCAACAAAGGAAACCAAGATAATTAAACAGATCTGATAATATTAAACTGGAAAGTTTTTTTGTTTTTTTTTAACAATTTTATGCTCTATCTGAATCATTAAAGAACAGTGTTTAATGCCCCTTTAAGAAGCTATTAAGGAGCTATTTTAAAAAGAACCTCCATCATGTGAAATAGATCATTAGGAATACATTAAAGCAGAGAAAAATGTACAGTACAACATACCTTACAATCAAGCAACTGTGTTGCCATGGAGAACTGGAACCTTGCATTTGTTGAGCCCTAAAATAAATTTACATGTCTCTGAGTCGCTCTAACCCCACAGCAATAAAACCAAATCTTATACGTATGCCATTATAGTTAATGGGATTGTACAAGTGTTGTGCACGTGTGTAGTTACATTGCAGTGTCACTCTGTGGTCCTCTATACTTCAGCTAAAAACCCTTAGTTGCCAGAAAGGGCTGGGACACAATGCAGCAACCATGGAGTTAAAATGTATTCAGTCTCTTCTATGTTCCTTTAGTAAGCATCTTAGTTTCTATTACAAGAATAATAGAAGAGGCATCCTCATATTTCCTCTTTATATTACAAATACTATTTACTTTAAGTTATGAAAAAATACTAAAAATAACTGAATATATAAAAAAAGAATTAAAGCCAACATTTACATTTCTGTCGAACAACCATTCTCAGTCATAAAATTCCTTAAAGGGACAGTAAACATTTCTGTTGTGTTGCTATAAAATAACATCACCCAAAAGTTTTTCGAAACAAATATCTTCTTTCCAACAACTGTTTTTCAATAGCCAATCTGAGCTTGAGTCTGCATACAACAAGGCTAACCGTTGTCATACTGTTAGTATAAAATGCATTGTTTTGCAACAAATTATTTGACGCCAATTAGGGAAATATTATATGTAGCAGGGTTAGTCTTGATATGTCATCAGGGAGCATATACAGTTGTGAGCTCTAAAATTTAATTTTGTTTTTTTTACTTGTCCCTTTAATAAAAACTTCTGATAAATCAAAATATATAATTTATATGTCTAAAGATATAGTACAATAAAAACACAATTTTTTTGTTATGCCAGAAATATCCATATTGCATACCTGGCTCCAAAGATGTCCTTCTTTGCCAGATCAATACCCGAAACGATCTTAACACGAAGTATACGTGACTCTTCCTAATCAAAGCAAAAAAGAAAACAGCATTAAGGTTATATACTCTTAATTATTCAATCCAATATCATAAAATATCATTTTACAAGATTAAAATTACAATTATTTAGAAATATCTTTCACTTTCAATGTAGAAGTCATGATCGGGGGGGGAGGTATTAGTACAAAAATCATTCATCAGTTTTTATGAGCAATAGATATAATTTAATCTAACATCCTTTTCTTATTTTAACTTCGTCCACCCTTTACTATACTGCTTTTTTTTTTTCTTTTTCATTTTCTGGTGGCATCCAATCACAAAGTCTGTCGTACGGCACTTCAAGGAAAAAAGTCAGTAGCAGAGCAGCCCTTGCTCTCTGTCACTGAGCACAAACAGTTATTAAAAATGGGATAAGAAAAATTTTTACCACCACTTTAAGTAACAAAAAGTTACAATTAGATCAAGCTGTTGTTTACAGATTCTAAAAATGCCAAATATTTATGATATTCATGTTTGATTCCATCAGCAACATATTTGTTAAGACTTACATGTGCTCAGGTAATCCTAGTATACTGTGAGGGGATTTTAACTGAACTAATTAAAAAAAAAACCAGACTACAATATTTTTAATTTTAAAAAATAATTTCGTTTCAGCAAAGTGTTTTATATTAAAGGGAACGGTTTCATTAGAGCACTTTATTTGTAAGCACATTTCTTTGTTTTACCACCAACTTAGGTACTGGCAAAAAGTATGTGAGTAAGCAGTTTAGGCCTTTTATTTATTTTTTAATATTTTTTTTTTAATTTCTGTCTTGTAAGGATTACCCTTCCACCCCCTGATCCCCCAAACAGCTCTTTAACACTCCTCCCTCCCACTGCTCCCCACCATTTTTGTTACTGGCAGCCAGTCTGCGAGTAACAAATCATTTATTTTTTTTGTTATTAATTTTTCTCTAGTGTAGTGCTCCCTCCAGCCTATATTTTTCTGTAGTGTAGGAACCCATTCCCCCTCTCCCTTCAAAACCTTTTTCCGTAGTGTAAGGAACCTCAACCTTCCTCCCCCCTCTTGCACTGGGTGACCCACCCATCCGCATCCCTTCTTTCCTTCCATCTGTAAAACTCTATGTAACTATTGGCGATCTTGCTTCATATGGTAAGGGAGCACGATCAGTGCTTTTATACCATATGAAGGCAGATGTCTTCTACCCCCTGGTTGCGGATCCCAGTTTAAGAGGACAGGGAAGACCGCTACGTCAACACAGTATGCTGGTCAAAATACTGTGTGATGTAGTACCTACATCCATATGTCGCAAGGGTTAAAGGTGCTTTACTTATTTATTCTTGATAATTACGGAGTCCGTATTACTTTGGAATAGACACTTTAACATTTCTACAAAAGTGTTAGGAAACACCTGCTACAGAGTTAGATATGGAAACTGACTTAGAATGTGGCGTCTCTGAGCCAATGTTAAAACTGATAGTTTCATTAAAAGCTGGCAAAACCCAACAGTGCGATTTAACGGAACAATTTTTTTATCCGTGATTCATCCGGGAAGAAATTTACCCTCAAGAAAGTCTTAGATACAGCCTTAATATCCAAAAGATATCAAATAGAATACACAGCTGTGATCTCACTAACCGTGAAACTTTTAGTTTATGGGAAAAAACTGCATGAACCAAGGAAACAATAAAAGCTACGAACACTGAATAACAATGTTTGGCTAACACATTGGTCCAACTTATTATTTAATGTATATTTGAAGCAAAGTATGGGTAACTTTTATGACTCAGACAGAAGCAAAAATCTATTTAACCCATTTCTATCAAGTGAAAAATTACTTAAATGCATATACCACTACATTATTCACTATGAACTAATATACATTCTTATATGTAAAATATATACAGACATAAATGTTTACATAAACAAACATATACATATTAATATTTGGTAGGATTAATTTGTTCCTGGGTATGGTAAATGTTTAGCACGTGCCTTCAGAGGTTTCATATGCCTCTAGATGAGGAAGAAGGCGGCTGTTAGCGGTATTCGGCTCTTTTTGTGGGGTGGATTTCTTCTTGTGAAAGTGAAAAACTCTAGGAACTAGATATGCACAGATTTGTGCGCTGCACTTTCATAAGAAGTAAACAGGCTTTGAAAAAAGAAGAATGCCACAAGCAGCCACCTAATTACTCATTCAGAGGCATCTGAAACCACTGAATGCACATGCATAACAAATGTAACAACAACAAACAAAAAAACAAGGCAGCTTCTTGTAACTACAAGGGGTCTTTAAATAAAACTGGGCTGTAACGCTAGGGAGCCCATCTAGTGTATGAATAAGGTTGCCACCTCAGCTATGTTGACCTGGACAGTTATGAGTTACACATACTGCAGGGTGTGCGGGGAGGAACATCGTGTATTGTTTCTCTTGAAAGCACATGTCCCTGCTGCATGTATAACTCATAAATGTGTTGGTTAACATGGGTGGCAATCCTATGTAAGAATGTGCCTTTACAAATATGGTGGCAGGGTTTCCACAGTGTTGCTTGCTTTATAAAAAAAAAAAACCCTGCCACCATATTTGTACAGGAAGTGCGTATCTTTTGGCATTGACTGACCAACGAGGAAGGACGACTCACAGTCATACAGAAGTAGCAACTCTTACTCCTACATGCTGACTAAGCTTCTGCTTATTACAAACAGTAAGAAAGGAAGCTGAATTATTATTAGTATTATTATTAGCGGTTATTTGTAGAGTGCCAACAGATCCCGCAGCGCTATGAATTCATCTTTCTTCATGAAAAAGTTGTTGTGATTACTCAAACAAAACGCGTCAAGGTGTATTTTGGGAAACCACTATAATCTCAATTGCTGGACACACTGCAGCTTTGGATATACAATAATACCACAGGACAAAACCATTTCCAAAAGCCTATTGTGATCTGTGAGAGGACACAGGAGGACTACTAAAAAGCAGTGTACTTGTTCCATGCGGTTATAGATTTTTATCTCGTAAGTGCATTAGTGTTTGAGAAGAAACTGCATCTGTGAACCTTGGATACACTTTGTGTTTCCCTATATAGGTGCACCAGAAGTGGCGCTACTGTTTGTGTTTCCCTATATAGGTGCACCAGAAGTGGCACTACTGTTTGTGTTTCCCTATATAGGTGCACCAGAAGTGGCGCTACTGTTTGTGTTTCCCTATATAGGTGCACCAGAAGTGGCGCTACTGTTTGTGTTTCCCTATATAGGTGCACCAGAAGTGGCGCTACTGTTTGTGTTTCCCTATATAGGTGCACCAGAAGTGGGGCTACTGTTTGTGTTTCCCTATATAGGTGCACCAGAAGTGGCGCTACTTTTTGTGTTTCCCTATATAGGTGCATCAGAAGTGGCGCTACTGTTTGTGTTTCCCTATATAGGTGCACCAGAAGTGGCGCTACTGAAAGGGAGGTCTAGTTATGCTCTCGCCCACATTTCCGTGTCTCGCAATCACCTACTTCTGTTTTGCAGAACACCAAGTACATTAGCGCGGCTCGCTTTCACTCCTCTGTGTTGATTTCTAGGTCTATGTGCATGTGTGAGGTGAGTGGGTTTATGGCACTTAGCCTGCTGAATTATCACTTCTTTTAATAGACTTCCACATAGTTTATTTTGCACTTAAAGCAAAACAAATACATTGTTAAAGCATTAGTAAAACTTGTTCTACCGCAAGCTTTTACAGTATATATGGTGTGCATGCCCGTGAACCTGCATATCTGCTCATAGAGCCCGTGTTAGACTGTATAACATATATAACAAATAAATACACAGTACTATGGGCTCTCTGAGCAGGCGCAGTATTTAAAGGGACAGTACACTGTAAAAATGTTTTTCCATAAATGTATTTTAAATGACTTGTTATACCAACTGCAGAGTATAAAATATTTGAGAAATTGCATTTTCGGGTTTATTTGTGTATATGAAGTAGCTGGTTTTGTGCTTTGAAACCACAGCCTATTACAATGGGTTGAGCATCACTTTGTGTACACAGATTTGCTTCCTTATCTTATATTTGTCTGGAACACCAAAGCTCAATACATAGAGAGAACAATGGAAAATTATTTTATTACTTAAAGGGACAGTCAACCAAAGAATTGTTATTGTTTTAAAAGATAGATAATCCCTTTATTACCCATTCCCCAGTTATGCATAAACACAGTTATATTAATATACTTTTTACCTCTGTGATTACCTTGTGTCTAGGAACCTTCTTCCAGCCCCCTGATCACATGACTGTAACTGTTTATTATCTATTGTCTTAATAGCATTGTTTTGTGCTAAATATTAAATAACCCCCTGTGCCTGAACACAGTGTTATCTATATGGCCCACGTGTACTTTCTGTCTCTTTGTGTTGAAAAGAGATTTAAAAAGCATGAGATAAGAGGCAGCCCTCAAAGGCTTAGAAATTAGCATATGAGCCTACCTATGTTTAGTTTAAACTAAGAATACCAAGAGAAAAAAGCAAATTTGATGATAAAAGTAAATTGGAAAGTCAATTAAAATTAAAAGTCCTATCTGAATAATGAAAGTTTAATTTATACTTGACTGTCCCTTTAACTATCATGCCCCCCACTGAGAATGTAATCTCTTCTGTGGGCTGTGTTTAATTAGACTTGTCAATAGCGTATACGCCAGTATCAAAACTTTCAGTATAGGTTGGGAAACCACAAGCTAAATCAGCTATTTCAAATGCTGAAATATGACTAAAGGAGCTACTTGCAACCAACTTAATACACTCTAGCAGGTAAAAAGGATCATTGGGAATAATTTAAAGGGGAGAAAGTTTTTGGGTGAACTGTCCCTTTAAATGGGGGCATACTGGGCTATAGCAACATAAATAAATATGACCCTCAAAAAATGATAACATTTACTAGAGGCATTTCTACCAATACAAATGCCTTATAAAAATGCTTCTATACAAAAGTAAAATGGAATTCTCTTTAAAGGGACGCAAAGCAAAACTGTTCTTTCATGATTCAGATAGAGAATACAATTTGCAATAACTTTACAATTTACTTCTACTATTATATTTACTTCATGCTCTATGTATCTTTTGTTGAAAGAGCAGCAATGCACCACTGAAAGCTAGCTGTACATACTGGGTGAGCCAATAAGATATGCAGCACCCAATCCGCAGCTCCAAGTAGTGCATTGTTGCCACGTAGCCTAATTAGATATGCTTTTCAATAAAGGCTACGAAGAGAACAACAAAAATTAGATAATGAAGTAAACTGGAAAGCTGTTTAAAAATGCATGATCTATATGAATTAAGAACATTTAACTTTATTGTCCCTTTCAGCAGATCACTCCACTTCTGCTCCCTCTTCACTAGAGCCTGAGTCAGTGTCACACTGACCAGCAGTTTAGCAGGGGGCAGGAGTGTAAGGTATAAGGAGGAGCAGTAGAGCGCAGCAGACAGGTCTCAGTTGCCAGGACAACCGCTTTTGTGTGTGCCACCTCCTGCACACACTGAAGTTCCTTAGCTCTGGGGACATGCAGTAGAAAGTTTAAGCTAAACCACCTCAGACCAAACTTAAGTTTTAATTATGTAACTATCTGCTGAGCTTGTTGAGTCTACGCCAATGCTGCCGCAAACTGTCAGATAAATGCTCCTATTCCGCAGGTGCGCACAGAATAGGAGCAGGCACAAGCAAACCGTAAACAAGTGTATAATATAATCAGTGGCGTATTTAGGTTTTGTGCTGCTCTAGGCACTCAAAATTCTGATCTCCCCCCCCACCAAAGTTTTAGGCCTTTTTCCCCTTAATATTTTTTTGGGCCAGTGTGTACAATGTTTTTTTTTCTCATAACAACTCCAAAGAAAATGTGGTAGCAAAACACTTGCATACAGGTGGGTTGATTTGGATGCATCTCATATCATTTTCTCCCTGAAAGAAGGGAGAGAAAAGAAGGGGAGGGGAGAAAAGGGAGGGGAGGGGAGAAAAGGGAGGGAAAGGGAGGGAGGGAAAGGGAGGGGGAGGGAGGGAAAGGGAGGGGGAGGGAGGGAGGGAGAGGAGAAAAGGGGGGAGGAAAAGAAGGGAGGGAAGGGGGGGAGGAAAAGAAGGGAGGGAAGGTTGGGGAGGAAAAGAAGGGAGGGAAGGGGGGGAGGAAAAGAAGGGAGGGAAGGGGGGAGGAAAAGAAGGGAGGGAAAAGGGGGAGGAAAAGAAGGGAAGGAAGGGGGGAGGAAAAGAAGGGAGGGAAAAGGGGGAGGAAAAGAAGGGAGGGAAGGTTGGGGAGGAAAAGAAGGGAGGGAAGGTTGGGGAGGAAAAGAAGGGAGGGAAAAGGGGGAGGAAAAGAAGGGAGGGAAGGTTGGGGAGGAAAAGAAGGGAGGGAAGGGGGGAAGGAAAAGAAGGGAGGGAAGGGGGGGGGGAAAGAAGGAAGGGAAGGGGGGGGAGAAAAAGAAGGAAGGGAAGGGGGGAGGAAAAGAAGGGAGGGAGGGAAGGGAGGGAAGGGAGGGGAGGGGGAAGAAGGGAAGGGGGAGGAAAAGAAGGGAGAGAAGGGGGGAGGAAAAGAAGGGAGGGAGTTGAGGGAGGAAGAGAGGAGTCTCCCAAATGCACTGATTAGCTAGAGTGAGAAAGGGAAAGAATAGAGAGAGTAAGGGAGGGAAAGAGGAATACATTTTGAAACAATCACTGCCCTTCACATACAACAACATACAGTAATTACCATCATTCAAGTAATGAAACTTATTAAGTGTCCGTTTACTATTTACTCCGTGGGTTAATGAATGCAGAGTAAGATAGCTATTAGTAACATAAATTAGCACTGAGAGTTTATGATTAGACATCACAAGCTGATCTAAGCAGTGCACAGACGCATCCAGTCTGTTAGCTACTAAGACCTGCAATAAGCACTGCACTCGCAGACCCACCACAGCTGACAAGGGGAGGCAGCATATCGGCACAAGGTCTTCTCCTCCAGCCTCACCTTGTAAGCATATCCCTGGGCAAGTTTCTCATCAAGAACACTTCGACTTCAAAAATGCCAGCGGGTCTAAGTGAAGCAATGGTTTAAAGGAGCACTGTCTGTAAAGAGCGACCTTAATCAGCGCATGTGCCTTCTCTTCTCTATAAAAGCCTGCACTTTAAAAGCCAGCACACAGTACAGTGAGCGATAGAGAGAGTATAGGGCAGATGTGCTGCCCCTCTCAAATCTGCTGCCATAGGCACTGACCTTGTTGGCCTAGGCCATAATACGCCCCTGATGTATTTAGTCCACTCAATAATAATATCATTTTCCAAATCCTTGGTTGTAAGAGAAGGGTGTAGAGCCTTTTGCAGCCTTATAATGCAGCTAAAGATACAAAGTGTGGGTTAATTATTTTTGGAAGCCAAATAGCTCATAAAAATGTGCAACAAGCCCATGCAAGGAATACAGTTTTGTATTCCAGGGCTAAAACTGCTGTTAAAAATCCACACTGTGGCCTCTATTTAACAATCACAGGACATCTCTGATCGACAATGCTGCCTGTGCAACACCACCACCTGCTCGTGCGCGATTTGCTGTCAATTATCATCCCGGTTAGAGAAGTCCGGGGGTTTGAGAAGTGCCCCTTTAGAGTTGTCATAGTAGGTTAAGAAGCAAGGGTCAAATGATCGTTTCTGTGTAACTACTTAATGCAGGATCACTCATGTGAAGGCACTCTTATCTGTGTGTAAGTATATGTGTCTGTGAATGTGTGTAAGTATATGTGTTTGTGTGTGTGAATATGTGTAAGTATATGTGTTTGTGTGTGTGAATGTGTGTAAGTATATGTGTATGTGTGAATCTGTGAGCAAGTATATGTGTTTGTGAATCTGTGTGTAAGTATATGTGTTTGTGAATCTGTGAGCAAGTATATGTGTTTGTGAATCTGTGAGCAAGTATATGTGTTTGTGAATCTGTGAGCAAGTATATGTGTTTGTGAATCTGTGTGTAAGTATATGTGTTTGTGTCTGTGAATCTGATGAAAGGAAATTAAGAATTAACTAAGTTAACTCTTCAGAAAGTAATTGGACCAACACGTTTTTAACGCAAATGTATGTTTGTTTGTATATTACAGATTGCAGCTTTGATGTCTGATAAATGTGTCCTTTACAAAAATAATAACTATCTGAAGCAAAGTATCATAATACTTACAAAGGTATAGCATTAGACACAAGCTGTCTGGATCCCTGACCGTGTGGAATGTGCATTATATGTAAAATGCTGATGTTTAATCTTCCATTTACACTTTATTTAATAATTAACTTTTCTAACTCACTAATGACATCATTAACCCTTGTACACTCTGTAGATTCCTTTGCCTCCAAAGAGGATTACAAAATAAACAATGACTCAGAAACCAAAGCATTTGGTATGAAGATCACCCAGCAAATAAACTACCAGACGGCAATCATTGCAAAAACCAGGCTGCCAGCAAAGGCTGCAATACATTGCTATGTGTCCAAACCAACTAAGGATTAAAGGGATAGAGCACACAATTTTAAGAAGCTTACCCATTTACTTCCAATGTAAAAATGTACATAATATTTTTATATGCACACTTTCTGAGGCACCAGGTCCTACTGAATATATGGGTTCACAGTAAATACATACATGGAGTGCATAATTATTAGGCAAGTTGTATTTTTGAGGATTAATTTTATTATTGAACAACAACCATGTTCTCAATGAACCCAAAAAACTCATTAATATCAAAGCTGAATAGTTTTGGAAGTAGTTTTTAGTTTGTTTTTAGTTTTAGCTATTTTAGGGGGATATCTGTGTGTGCAGGTGACTATTACTGTGCATAATTATTAGGCAACTTAACAAAAAACAAATATATACCCATTTCAATTATTTATTTTTACCAGTGAAACCAATATAACATCTCAACATTCACAAATATACATTTCTGACATTCAAAAACAAAACAAAAACAAATCAGTGACCAATATAGCCACCTTTCTTTGCAAGGACACTCAAAAGCCTGCCATCCATGGATTCTGTCAGTGTTTTGATCTGTTCACCATCAACATTGCGTGCAGCAGCAACCACAGCCTCCCAGACACTGTTCAGAGAGGTGTACTGCTTTCCCTCCGTGTAAATCTCACATTTGATGATGGACCACAGGTTCTCAATGGGGTTCAGATCAGGTGAACAAGGAGGCCATGTCATTAGATTTTCTTCTTTTATACCCTTTCTTGCCAGCCACGCTGTGGAGTACTTTGACGCGTGTGATGGAGCATTGTCCTGCATGAAAATCATGTTTTTCTTGAAGGATGCAGACTTCTTCCTGTACCACTGCTTGAAGAAGGTGTCTTCCAGAAGCTGGCAGTAGGACTGGGAGTTGAGCTTGACTCCATCCTCAACCCGAAAAGGCCCCACAAGCTCATCTTTGATGATACCAGCCCAAACCAGTACTCCACCTCCACCTTGCTGGCGTCTGAGTCGGACTGGAGCTCTCTGCCCTTTACCAATCCAGCCACGGGAGCATCCATCTGGCCCATCAAGACTCACTCTCATTTCATCAGTCCATAAAACCTTAGAAAACACAGTCTTGAGATATTTGTTGGCCCAGTCTTGACGTTTCAGCTTGTGTGTCTTGTTCAGTGGTGGTCGTCTTTCAGCCTTTCTTACCTTGGCCATGTCTCTGAGTATTGCACACCTTGTGCTTTTGGGCACTCCAGTGATGTTGCAGCTCTGAAATATGGCCAAACTGGTGGCAAGTGGCATCTTGGCAGCTGCACGCTTGACTTTTCTCAGTTCATGGGCAGTTATTTTGCGCCTTGGTTTTTCCACACACTTCTTGCGACCCTGTTGACTATTTTGAATGAAACGCTTGATTGTTCGATGATCACGCTTCAGAAGCTTTGCAATTTTAAGAGTGCTGCATCCCTCTGCAAGATATCTCACTATTTTTTACTTTTCTGAGCCAGTCAAGTGCTTCTTTTGACCCATTTTGCCAAAGGAAAGGAAGTTGCCTAATAATTATGCATACCTGATATAGGGTGTTGATGTCATTAGACCACACCCCTTCTCATTACAGAGATGCACATCACCTAATATGCTTAATTGGTAGTAGGCTTTCGAGCCTATACAGCTTGGAGTAAGACAACATGCATAAAGAGGATGATGTGGTCAAAATACTAATTTGCCTAATAATTCTGTACTCCCTGTACATGTGTTGAGTGATTGGCTGATGGAAAGCACTTGTTTTTTGGTGGGTGAATTTATCCACCAATCAGCAAGAACAACCCAGTTTGTTCACCAAAAATGGGCCGGCATCTAAACGTACATTCTTGCATTTCAAATAAAGATACCAAGAGAATGAAGACAATTTGATAATAGGAGTCAATTAGAAAGTTGCTTGAAATTGCATGCTCTATATTAATCACAAAAATTTGGGTTCAGTGTCCCTTTAAGAAGCAGCGGTCTTAAAAACCTTTCCCCCTCCACAGAGGTGGCAGAGTTAAATTATCTAGGATTAATTGGTCCAGGATGATTGACCAGCCCTGCTCCCCACATATTGGTTGTGTTAGAGCAGGGGGCAGATCTGCTTAAAGGGACACTGAACCCAAATTGTTTTCTTTCATGATTCAGATAGAGCATGCAATTTTATAAAATTTTCTTCATTCTCTTGGTATCTATATTTGAAAAGCAAAAATGTAAGTTTAGATGCCGGCCCATTTTTGGTGGACAACCTGGGTTGTTCTTGCTGATAGAGAACGAAGAAAAAATGATAATAGGAGTAAATTAGAAAGTTGCTTAAAATTGCATGCTCTATCTGAATCATGAAAGAAAACATTGGTTCAGTGTCCCTTTAAGTGCATATGCAATAATAATGGGGCCCATAGTAAAAAGCACCAGTAAAGTGATGTAGTGCATCAATTATCAACAAAAACCTGTTCCTGTCATGCTTTCAAGATAAAAAAAAAAAGCTAAGTTTCAACAAACGATAGAAAAAAACAGAATTTATGTTTACCTGATAAATTACTTTCTCCAACGGTGTGTCCGGTCCACGGCGTCATCCTTACTTGTGGGATATTCTCTTCCCCAACAGGAAATGGCAAAGAGCCCAGCAAAGCTGGTCACATGATCCCTCCTAGGCTCCGCCTTCCCCAGTCATTCGACCGACGTAAAGGAGGAATATTTGCATAGGAGAAATCATATGATACCGTGGTGACTGTAGTTAAAGAAAATAAATCATCAGACCTGATTAAAAAACCAGGGCGGGCCGTGGACCGGACACACCGTTGGAGAAAGTAATTTATCAGGTAAACATAAATTCTGTTTTCTCCAACATAGGTGTGTCCGGTCCACGGCGTCATCCTTACTTGTGGGAACCAATACCAAAGCTTTAGGACACGGATGATGGGAGGGAGCAAATCAGGTCACCTAGATGGAAGGCACCACGGTTTGCAAAACCTTTCTCCCAAAAATAGCCTCAGAAGAAGCAAAAGTATCAAATTTGTAAAATTTGGTAAAAGTGTGCAGTGAAGACCAAGTCGCTGCCTTACATATCTGATCAACAGAAGCCTCGTTCTTAAAGGCCCATGTGGAAGCCACGGCCCTAGTGGAATGAGCTGTGATTCTTTCAGGAGGCTGCCGTCCGGCAGTCTCATAAGCCAATCTGATGATGCTTTTAAGCCAAAAAGATAGAGGTAGAAGTTGCTTTTTGACCTCTCCTTTTACCAGAATAAACAACAAACAAGGAAGATGTTTGTCTGAAATCCTTTGTAGCATCTAAATAGAATTTTAGAGCACGCACTACATCCAAATTGTGCAACAAACGTTCCTTCTTTGAGACTGGATTCGGACACAAAGAAGGCACAACTATCTCCTGGTTAATGTTTTTGTTAGAAACAACTTTCGGAAGAAAACCAGGTTTAGTACGCAAAACCACCTTATCTGTATGGAACACCAGATAAGGAGGAGAACACTGCAGAGCAGATAACTCTGAAACTCTTCTAGCAGAAGAAATTGCAACCAAAAACAAAACTTTCCAAGATAATAACTTAATATCAACGGAATGTAGGGGCTCAAACGGAACCCCCCCTGA